>NC_069502.1:539565865-539638365 GCF_027579735.1 Bombina bombina | reverse complement strand
AATATGCCGCTCCGGACATCACCGCCACTATAATAAACATATTAACCCCTAAACCGCCACACTCCCGCCTCGCAAACACTAGTTAAATATTATTAACCCCAAATCTCCCTCCCCTAACATCGCCGCCACCTACCTACATTTATTAAACCCTAATCTGTCGCCCCCAACATACTAAATTTATTAACCCTAAACCTAAGTCTAACCCTAACCCCCACTAACTTAAATATAATTTAAATAAATCTAAATAAAATTCCTAATACCCAAATCATTCCTATTTAAAACGAAATACTAATAGTTACATTGTAGCTAGCTTAGGGTTTATTTTTATTTTACAGGCAAGTTTGTATTTATGTTAACAAGGTAGAATAGTTACAAAATAGTTATTAACCATTTACTAACTACCTAGATAAAATAAATACAAATTTACCTGTAAAATAAAACCTAACCTAAGTTACACTAACACCTAACACTACAATTAAATAAATTACCTAAATTAAATACAATTAGCTAAATTACAGAAAAAAAACAATTTATAAGATATTTAAACTAATTACACCTAATCTAATAGCACTATCAAAATAAAAAAGCCCCCCCAAAATAAAAAAAACCCTAGCCTAAACTAAACTATCAATAGCCCTTAAAAGGGCCTTTTGCGGGGCATTGCCCCAAAGAAATCAGCTCTTTTACCTGAGAAAAAAATACAAACAACCCCCTCAACAGTAAAACCCACCAACCACAAAACCAACCCCCCAAATAAAACCCTAACTAAAAAAACCTAAGCTCCCCATTGCCCTGAAAAGGGCATTTGGATGGGCATTGCCCTTAAAGGGGGAATTAAGCTCTATAGAAGCACAAAGCCTGAATCTAAAAATAAAACCCACCCAATAAACCCTTAAAAAATCCTTACACTAACCCCCTGAAGATTCACTTACAGTTTTGAAGATCCGACGTCCTCAACAAAGCAGGGAGATCTTGGATGACATAATTTAAAAGAACCTTCATTTGTCGGTAGTCGTCGGAAAGAGGATGCTCCGCGTCGGATGTCTTGAAGATGGAGCTGCTCCGTGCCGGATGGATGAAGATAGAAGATGCCGCCTGGATGAAGACTTCTGCTCGTCTGGAGGACCACTTCTCCTGGCTTGGATGAAGACTTCTCCCGGCTTCGTTGAGGACTTCTTGCCGCTTTGTTGAAAATGGATGTTGGATCTTCAAAACTGTAAGTGGATCTTCAGGGGGTTAGTGTTAGGATTTTTTAAGGGTTTATTGGGTGGGTTTTATTTTTAGATTAGGGATTTGGGCTGCAATAGAGCTAAATGCCCTTTTAAGGGCAATGCCCACCCAAATGCCCTTTTCAGGGCAATTGGAAGCTTAGGTTTTTTTAGTTAGGGGTTTATATATGGGGTTGGTTGTGTGGGTGGTGCTTTTTACTGTTGGGGGTTGTTTGTATTTTTTTTTTCAGGTAAAAGAGCTGATTTCTTTGGGACAATATTGTAGCTAGCTTAGGATTTATTTTATAGGTAAGTATTTAGTTTTAAATAGGAATAATTTATGTAATAATACAAATTTTATTTAGATTTATTTAAATTATATTTAAGTTAGGGGATGTTAGGCTTAGGTTTAGGGGCTAATAAATATAGTATAGTGGTGGAGATGTTAAGGGCGGCAGATTAGTGGTTAATAAATGTAGATAGGTGGCGGCGATGTTAGGGGAAGCAGATTAGGGGTTAATAATATTTAACTAGTGTTTGCGAGGTGTGAGTGCGGCGGTTTAAGGGTCAATATGTTTATTATAGTGGTGGTGATGTCCAGAGCGGCAGATTATGGGTTAATAATTTTATTTTAGTGTTTACGATGCGGGAGGGCCTCGGTTTAGTGGTTAACAGGTAGTTTATGGGTGTTAGTGTACTTTTTAGCACTTTAGTTATGAGTTTTATGCTACAGCTTTGTAGTGTAAAACTCATAACTACTGACTTTAGAAGGCGTTACAAATCTTGACGGGATAGGGTGTACCGCTCACTTTTTGGCCTCCCAGGACAAGTTTGTAATACTGCCGCTATTAATATCCCACTAAAAAAAAGACTATACGCAATTTGCGTAAGTTGATTTGCGGTAAGGCCAAAAAAGTGTGTGGTGCTCCTAAATCTGCAAGACTAGTAATACCAGCGGTAGTAAAAAAGCAGCGTTATAACCTGATAACGCTGCTTTTTCAGTATAACGCAAAACTTGTAATCTAGCCGATATATTTTTAATTTGAAATTGGATTTCTTATAAAATGTATACGTTTAAAAAAAAAAAAAAAGTATGAAATGTACATGTAAACTGATGAAACACACAATAGTTTTTTTTTGTTGTTGTGGTTATTTCAACAATATCAAGTAGACAAAAATAAAAAATGATGGTTACCTGATAAATTAATTTCTTTTGAGTTGATGAGATTCCATGAGTCCATTACTTCTTGGATTCAACTCAAAGCCACTTATCAAAACTCCAAGAAAACTCAATCCCTCCCACCTGTCTGATAAGCCAGTTGTACGTTTAGCCAAGTAAGTAGAAGTAGAAAGGTAGGAAAGGACTGAGCAGGTAATATGAGGTGCAAAAATAGAACTGCTGCCAGAAAAAAACATAATTTATGTAAGAACTTACCTGATAAATTAATTTCTTTCATATTGGCAAGAGTCCATGAGCTAGTGACGTATGGAATATACAATTCTACCAGGAGGGGCAAAGTTTCCCAAACCTCAAAATTCCTATAAATACACCCCTCACCACACCCACAATTCAGTTTAATGAATAGCCAAGTAGTGGGTGATAGAAAAAGGAGTAAAAAGCATCAAAAAAAGGAACTGGAAATAATTGTGCTTTATACAAAAAATCATAACCACCATAAAAAGGGTGGGTCTCATGGACTCTTGCCAATATGAAAAAAATTAATTTATCAGGTAAGTTCTTACATAAATTATGTTTTCTTTCATGTAATTGGCAAGAGTCCATGAGCTAGTGACGTATGGGATAGCAATACCCAAGATGTGGAACTCCACAGAAGAGTCACTAGAGAGGGAGGGATAAAAATAAAAACAGCCATTTTCCGCTGAAAAAAATAAGTTTTTCTCATAAATGCAAAGAAAAAACTTAAAACATAAGCAGAGGAATCAAACTGAAACAGCTGCCTGTAGAACTTTTGTACCAAAAACTGCTTCCGAAGAGGCAAATACATTAAAACGGTAACATTTAGTAAATGTATGCAAAGAAGACCAAGTTGCTGCTTTGCAAATCTGATCAACTGAAGCTTCATTCTTAAAAGCCCATGAAGTGGAGAATGATCTAGTAGAATGTGCTTTGATTTTCTGAGGCAGGGCCTGACCTGACTCCAAATAAGCCTGATGAAACAAAAGCTTTAACCAAGATGCCAAGGAAATGACAGAAGCTTTCTAACCTTTTCTAGAACCAGAAAATATAACAAATAGACTAGAAGTCTTCCTGAAATCTTTAGTAGCTTCCATATAATATTTCAGAGCTCTTACAACATCCAGAGAATGTAAGGATCTCTCCAAAGAATTCTTAGGATTAGGACACAAAGAGGGGTCAACAATTTCCCTATTAATGTTGTTAGAATTCACAACCTTAGGAAGAAATTTAAATGAAGTCCGCAAAACTGCCTTATCCTGATGGAAAATCAGAAAAGGAGACTCACAAGAAAGAGCAGATAATTCGGAAACTCTTCTAGCAGAAGAGATAGACAAAAGGAACAACACTTTCCAAGAAAGTAGTTTAATATCCAAGGAATGCATAGGCTCAAAAGGAGGAGCCTGTAAAGCCTTCAAAACCTAATTAAGACTCCAAGGAGGAGAAATTGATTTAATGACAGGCTTGATACGGACCAAAGTTTGTACAAAACATTGAATATCAGGAAGCTTAGCAATCTTTATTTGAAATAAAACAGAAAGAGCAGAGATTTGTCCCTTCAAGGAACTTGCAGACAAACCTTTATCCAAACCAAACTGAAGAAACTGTAAAATTCTAGGAATTCTAAAATAATGCCAGGAGAATTTATGAGAAGAACACCATGAAATATAAGTCTTCCAGACTCGATAATAAATCTTCCTAGAGACAGATTTACGAGCCTGCAACATAGTATCAATCAATGAGTCAGAGAAAACTCTATGACTAAGAACTAAGCGTTCAATTTCCATACCTTCAAATTTAATGATTTGAGATCCTGATGGAAAAACGTCCCTTGAGACAGAAGGTCTGGTCTTAAAGGAAGTGGCCAAGGTTGGCAACTGGACATCCGGACAAGATCCGCATACTAGAACCTGTGAGGCCATGCTGCTGCTACCAGAAACACAAACGATCATTCCATGATGATCTTGGAGACCACTCTTGGAAGAAGAACTAGAGGCGGGAAGATATAAGCAGGTTGGTAAAACCAAGGAACTGCTAACACATCCACCAAATCCGCCTGAAGATCCCTGGACCTGGACAGGTAACTGGGAAGTTTCTTGTTTAGATGTGAAGCCATCAGATCTATTTCTGGAAGACCCCACATCTGAACAATCTGAAAAAAAACATATGGATGAAGCGACCACTCCCCCGGATGTAAAGTCTGCTGGCTGAGATAATCCGCTTCCCAATTGTCTACACCTGGGATATGTACCGCAGAAATTAGACGAGAGCTGGATACCGCCCAAGAAAGTATCTGAGATACTTTTTTCATAGCTAGGGGACTGTGAGTCCCACCCTGATTGGCATATGCCACAGTTGTGATAATGTCTGTCTGAAAACAAATGAACGGTTCTCTCTTCAACAGAGGCCAAACCTGAAGATCCCTGAAAATAGCAAGGAGTTCTAAAATATTGATTGGTAACCTCGCCTCTTGAGATTTCCAAACCCCTTGTGCTGTCAGAGATCCCCAGACAGCTCCCCAATCTGAAAGACTTGCATCTGTTGTGATCACAGTCCAGGTTGGACGAACAAGAGGCACCTTGAACTATACAATGGTGATCTAACCACCAAGTCAGACAGAGTCAAACATTAGGATTTAAGGACATTAATTGTGATATCTTTGTATAATCCCTGCACCATTGATTCAGCATACAAAGCTGGAGAGGTCTCATATAAAAACGAGCAAAGGGGATCGCGTCCGATGCTACAGTCATGAGACCTAAAACGTCTATGCACAAAAACTACTGAAGGGAATGATTGAGACTGAAGGTTCTGACAAGCTGAACCCAAATTTATTTGTCTCTTGTCTGTTAGAAACAGAGTCATGGACACTAAATCTATCTGGAAATCTAAAAAGGTGACCCTTGTCTGAGGAATCAAGGAACTCTTTGGTAAATTGAACCTCCAGTCATGTCTTTGAAAAAACAACACTAGTTGTCCCTCTTAAAGAATCCATCTTAAAGAATCTGGAGCAACTCAATTTTTCACCTACTTCCCGCCAAGTAAGGTCAGTCCAACTCGAAATACCAAGCAATTCTCCTGATATTTCGGGGGTTGGGCTGACCTTACTTGGCGGGATCAAACTGATATACTACAGGAAAGTTCTCCTCTGTAAAAAGCACACTGGTCTAAAAGAGGCTGTTCCTGGGTGGTAAATCGCCATAGAACTAGCTGATGAGCTGCTGTTCATTCCTGGTACAGCGCTTCTCTCTTCGTATGCAAATTAATGACCCTAGGCTAGCGAGGTCTCCCTATGGGTGATTGGGGAAACCAGATGTGGACGCCTTGCCCAGTGTGCTTAGAGGAATGTGGCTGCACCTCACTGATGAGGCCCATAGGAGGCCAAAACGATCGTCTGGGGTTGTCATGTTCCTTATTCAGAGGAGAATTGCCTGGTATTTCAGGGCTGGACTGATCTTACTTGGCGGGATCAGACTGATATACTACAGGAAAGTTTTCCTCTATGAAAAGCACACTGGTCTAAAAAAGAGGCTGCTCCTGGGTGGTAAATAGCCATAGAACTAGCTGATGAGCTGTTGTTTGTTCCTGGTAGAGCGCTTCTCTCTTTGTGTATATATATATATATATATATCGATGTTTCGGCCTGTACAACAAGCCTTTTTCAAGTCCCTACTTTTCTTTATTCCATGGATTTATATACATTGATTTAAGCACTAGGGCATGTGTTATTGGAGGTGACGAGCGCTCGGATACACACACACACACACATATATATATATATATTTATTGTCACATTGGATGTATTGTTTGCCTTATTTCTAATACAGTAAAATGTAAGACAATGGGCAAGGAATAAACCATTATGCAACGTGGCAGAAAGGAACCCTTCACAAAGTGGGTGTTCCTAGGCATTTTGCCTATATAGACTATTAAAGGGATATGAAATCCAAAATATTTCTTTCATGATTCAGTTAGGATGCCTAATTTTAAATAACTATCCAATTTACTTCTTTTATCATGTTCCCTTAGTATGCTTTGTTGGAGTAGCAATGCACTCTCTGGGAGCTAGCTGGGCACATTGGGTGAACCAATAACAAGAGAATTATATGTGCAGCCACCAATCAGCAGCTAGCTCCCAGCTCTTAAGCCTTCCTGGTATCCTTTTCAACAAATGATACCAAGATAATGAAGCAAATTAGATAATATAATTAATTTAGAAAGTTTTGTAAAATTGCTTTCTCTGTCTAAATCATTAAAGAACATTTTGGGGTTTCATGTCCTTTTAAGGATATTATGCATTCAGGAACACACACTGATTTCACACAACACCCAATGCTGGAAATAACTAGCTAGTAGGTTTTCAAAGACATTTTGTGAAAGCATAACATCTGGAAGCACGTTGCCAATTGAAAAGGTTAAAAATGTTTAAATATGTGTGTGTTATTATTCATGATTTAATAAGAAGAAAACACAAATCATATTAGAATAAACTCAATGCATGAAATGCTAACCCAACTGTCATTCTCCCTTTATTACCAACATTCTTTAAACTCTGCTGTTTCTTTGCATAGCCTAAAACTATACTGTTCAAAAGTATATTTGTAACCATGTATTTAGCATATTAATAACTGATATTCTTTCTTAGAAGAAAGAAATCTTATAAAAACTATCACATACAAGTAAGATTTTCTTTAGCAGTTAACATTATCTGTTGTGCAAGGAAGTAAAAACAAACATACATTTTCAAGAAGTTTAGGATCTGGATTGCAGCTGCAATCAATAAGGACAATTAATAGATTTTATTACATGCTAGATGATCCACAAAGAGCTTAATTTAAGCAAAACCAGAAATGTGAGTAACTAAATGGTTTCCCTGACTGTCTTGATTTAAGAGAGCAGCCAAGGGACACTACTGATAATAACTGCCTCTCAATATTATACAGGCAAGGAACACTACACCAATTGTTTTTGCCTTCTTTATGTTGACCAAGATACATTATTATACAAGCTACATTATTATAATGTAATACTGTATCTATAGGATATTGTATTCTAGCTGAAATCAAAGGAAAGATTATCTGTGTAAAGGAAAGCAAAGCTACTCACAATGATACAGTAAAAACAGTTAAAGGGACACTCAAGCTCACAGGGTATATATATATACTAGTCTGTGATATGCTGATGTCTGTCACATGAAAAATGGGAGAAAAAATACATTTATCAGAAAAAAAATCTACTGCTTATTTATTCTTGGCTGGCTGACAGGCAGTGTGGTGGAGTGGCTCAGCACTATCCTCCTTTTTACGCACCTGTGCACAGTGCTCGTGGGACAGAACAGGTGAACAGAAACTATAGCAGTAAACACCAGACAGGGGAGCAAATACTATGATGATGAGATGGGTTTAATGGATGAAAAGGTTAATGGAAGTTGAAGTTTTTTGAAGCTCATTCAAAGGTTCAATTGTCACTTAGGACCAGATGATCTAAGGGTCGCTGGGCTGGTGAGATTATTTAAGAATGCTCACTAGTACTTATATTTCCCTGGTGAAATGATCTAAAGCAACTATTTACCCTGAAAACAGGGCGTCTCGCTAAGATGCGAACATTGCAAAAGGGGACAATGAAAATCGTCATTTTAAAAAACATACAAAACTAACAATTAAACCATTCACACAAAAATATGCAAGAAAACAAAATGATTGTTAAGGTGCATCAAAAATCGTAACACAATTGTTCACCAAAAATTGTATTTTATCAAAAATGAAAAATTTGTATGTAAATTACACAGGAATAAATTTAGTGTGCTATAGGTTATTGAACCGTTCTGCATTTTAGCAGCTACATATAGATTAGGTGGGGATATATTGCTGATGCAGGTCCAGTGCACAAATACTTAAACAAAATATAGGGAGCATTGGGTGGGTACTGACACTCTGGCCTGTTAACCCACTTATGCTATAATGCTGCTGAACAATGTGTACTTCATAAATAATACAAAATAGGGAGTACAATGGATCAGGAGCTTTAGTGTAGTCATTTTGTGGGAGAAATCACCATGAACCAATACTGTTATAGCCAAAAAAATGGCAAGTATAATCAGTTATTTCTGCTTAAAGTATAATGCATAAATACACTCAGAAATGCTCAAAAACCCCATATTACAGGCTTTATAAGATGAATTCCTTTATAAGAGTAATAAAGGAATATGGAATAAATATAAGAAGTCCAACTAACACAGTATCAACACTACAAAGAAGGCGGTTCAGAACAAGGATCGGTACTACACAGACATCAGATGTGGTGCCTGTATGTAATATAAAAGGGGAGTAAAAATGTGGCCAGCTGGACACTAATATTAAGCAGGGGGAGTAGAATCTGTGTGTGTGTTTCTGTCTGTGTATCTGACAAATTAACTCCATATACAGAGAGTTGAATCATATACCCTGTGTGTATGCGCGAGTCAAGTGTGACCCCAAGACATTGGGCATGTAGGGTAGGGGTAATTATGGAGTGGTCAACAGTTATAGAGAGATGGGGGATGGAAATTTTAGAAAAAAGGGCGGAAATAAGGAGCTCAGTTTTGAAGAGACTTAGCATAAGGTAGTGAGAGGACATCCATTAAGAGATGTGAGAGAGACAATTAGTGACACTGGTTAGCAAGGAAGGAAATAGGTTTGGAGCAGAGATGTAGATTCGTCACATTCAGGCCTTGGCTAAATCCTGCCGCTTTCACCTTAAAAAATCTCTAAAATTACACATTTCCTTACACAAGATATAAATAAGATTTTAATCCACTCTCTCATCCTTTCCCGCCCTGACTACTGCAACACCGTCCTCTCTGGTCTCCCTAGCTGTTGGCTAGCTCCTTTACAATCCATAATGAATGCCTCTGCCAGCCTCATCTTCCTTACACGTCTCTCTTCATCTGCTGCACCTCTCTGCCGATCTCTTCAATGGCTTCCTCTTCCCTCCAGGATTAAACACAAACTTCTGCTCTGATATATAAGGCCCTCAACTGCACTGCTCCCCCCTATATCTTAGACCTTGTCTCCAGATACTCTCCCTTCCATCACTCTGCTCACAACCTCCTACTCTCCTCCTCTCTTGTTACCTCCTCACATTTCCATTTACAGGACTTCTCCAGACTGGCTCCCATCTTGTGAAACTCTCTGTCTTGCTCCACAAGACTCTCCCCTAGTTTTGAAAGCTTCAAGCACTTCCTAAAGATTCTACTGTTCAGGGATGCATACAACCTACACTAACCTTTCCTAATACCATTTCCTCTCCTCCATTGCTATCCGCCATAACCCCCTTAGCATGTAAGCCTAAGAGCCCTACTGTTTTCAGATCCCCTTCATAAGAGCTGATTACAACAGTGAGACTCTCGGCAAGGTCCTCTACCCATTTGATCCCTATAAATGCTACATCGATGATGTCATCATTATTTGGAAAGGGACTGAAATAGAGTTCCATCAATTTCTAGTAGCAATGAATGAACCGATATAAATAAAAAGAAAATTAACTTTTTGGATTTAGAAATCTTTATTACAGACGAAAAGATAAACACCAAAACTTACTTCAAACCTATAGATGCCAATAATTATATACACCAAAAAAGTTGTCATCATTCAAAATGGAAGAAAAACATTCCTAAAAGTCAAATACTCAGAATTTAAAAAAAAATTGTAGTAATGAAAAGGACTTTTTAAACAGACAAACACTGAAACAAAAGTTTGTAGAAAGAGGTTTACGATGGAGGAAAAATTGATATACTTACAAATTCAGTGAAAAATATGAATAGAGAAGAACTAAAACAAAAAAACAACACAAAAAAGATAAACCACATTTGGAAGGAAATAAATTATTTGTGCCCTTTATTACAAAACACCATCAAAATAACCATATTCTAGAGAAATTTGTAAGAAAACATTGGCCGATATTAAAAAGTGATAACAGAATAGGAGATATGTTACCCAAATTTCCAAATATACGGCTAGATTTAGAGTTTTGTCGGTAAAGACCCGCGTAGCTAACGCAGCTTTTTTTCCTACCGCTGCTTCCAAACAACGCTGGTATTTAGAGTTGTCTGAAGGGATGCGTTAGGCTCCAAAAATGAAGCGTTGAGCCGAATTTACTGCCACTTCAACCCTCAATACCAGCATTGCTTACGGTAGCGGTAAGCTGGCAAAACGTGCTCGTGCACGATTTCCCCATAGGAAGTTTGGGCTGGAAAAAAAACCTAACACCTGCAAAAAAGCAGTGTTAAGCTCCCAACGCAGCCCCATTGTTTCCTATGGGGAAACACTTTCTAAGTCTGCACCTAACACCCTAACATGAACCCCGAGTCTAAACATCCCTAACCTTACACTTATTAACCCCTAATCTGCCAACCTCGCTATCGCTGACACCTGCATTACACAATTAACCCCTAATCTGCCGCTCCGGACACCGCCGCCACCTACATTATCCCTATGAACCCCTAATCTGCTGCCCCCAACATCGCCGCCACCTACATAATAATTATTAACCCCTAATCTGCCCCCCCCAACGTCGCCGCCACCTAACTTCAAGTATTAACCCCTAATCTGCCGACCGGACCTCGCCACTACTATAATAAATGTATTAACCCCTAAAGCTAAGTCTAACCCTAACACCCCCCTAAATTAAATATAATTTTAATCTAATGAAATAAATTAACTCTTATTAACTAAAGTATTCCTACATAAAACTAAATACTTACCTGTAAAATAAACCCTAATATAGCTACAATATAACTAATAATTACATTGTAGCTATTTTAGGATTTATATTTATTTTACAGGCAACTTTGTATTTATTTTAACTAGGTACAAAAGCTATTAAATAGTTAATAACTATTTAATAGCTACCTAGTTAAAATAATTACAAAATTACCTGTAAAATAAATCCTAACCTAAGTTACAATTAAACCTAACACTACACTATCATTAAATACATTAAATAAATTAGCTACTAATACCTACAATTAAATACAGTTAAATAAACTAAACTAAATTACAAAAAACACTAAATTACAGAAAATAAAAAAAATATTACAAGAATTTTAAACTAATTACACCTAATCTAAGCCCCCTAATAAAATAAAAAAAAACAAAATAATAAAAGTCCCTACCCTATTCTACATTACAAAGTAATCAGCTCTTGTACCAGCCCTTAAAAGGGCTTTTTGTGGGGCATGCCCCAAAGTAATCAGTTCTTTTGCCTTTAAAAAAAAATACAACCCCCCCCAACATTAAAACCCACCACCCACATACCCCTACTCTAACCCACCCAAACCCCCCTTAAATAAACCTAACACTACCCTCCTGAAGATCTCCCTACCTTGATTCGTCTTCACCCAGCCGGGCCGAAGTCTTCATCCTATCTGGGCAAAAGAGGACATCCGGACCGACAGACTTCTTTATCCAAGCGGCACCTTCTATCTTCATCCGGAGCGGAGATATCTTCTTCCCAGCCGACGCAGATCCATCGTCTTCAACCGACGCCTACTCGCAGAATGAAGGTTCCTTTAAATGACGTCATCCAAGATGGCATCTCTCGAATTCCGATTGGCTGATCAGCCAATCGGAATTAAGGTAGTAAAAATCTGATTGGCTGATTCAATCAGCCAATCAGATTCAAGTTCAATCCGATTGGCTGATCCAATCAGGCAATCAGATTGAGCTCGCATTCTATTGGCTGTTCCGATCAGCCAATAGAATGTGAGCTCAATCTGATAGGCTGATTGGATCAGCCAATCGGATTGAACTTGAATCTGATTGGCTGATTGAATCAGCCAATCAGATTTTTCCTACCTTAATTCCGATTGGCAGATAGAATCCTATCAGCCAATCGGAATTCGAGGGACGCCATCTTGGATGACGTCATTTAAAGGAACCTTCATTCGGTGAGTAGGCGTCGGTTAAAGAGGATAGATCAGCGTCGGCTGGGAAGAAGATGGCTCCGCTCCGCTCCGGATGGATGAAGATAGAAGATGCCGCTTGGATGAAGATGTCTGCCGGTCCGGATGTCCTCTTCTGCCCGGATAGGATGAAGACTTCTGCCAGTCTGGATGTCCTCGTCTGCCCCATTGGATGAAGACTTCGGCCCGGCTGGGTGAAGACGACTCAAGGTAGGGAGATCTTCAGGAGGGTAGTGTTAGGTTTATTTAAGGGGGGTTTGGGTGGGTTAGAGTAGGGGTATGTGGGTGGTGGGTTTTAATGTTGGGGGGGTTGTATTTTTTTTTAAAGGCAAAAGAGCTGATTACTTTGGGGCATGCCCCACAAAAAGCCCTTTTAAGGGCTGGTACAAGAGCTGATTACTTTGTAATGTAAAATAGGGTAGGGACTTTTATTATTATTATTATTTTTTTTATTATTAGGGGGCTTAGATTAGCTGTAATTAGTTTAAAATTCTTGTAATATTTTTTTATTTTCTGTAATTTAGTGTTTGTTTTTTTTGTAATTTAGTTTAGTTTTTTTAATTGTATTTAATTGTAGGTATTAGTAGCTAATTTATTTAATGATAGTGTAGTGTTAGGTTTAATTGTAACTTAGGTTAGGATTTATTTTACAGGTAATTTTGTATTTATTTTAACTAGGTAGCTATTAAATAGTTATTAACTATTTAATAGCTTTTGTACCTAGTTAAAATAAATACAAAGTTGCCTGTAAAATAAATATAAATCCTAAAATAGCTACAATGTAATTATTAGTTATATTGTAGCTATATTAGGGTTTATTTTATAGGTATTTCGTTTTAAAAAGGAATAATTTAGTTAATTTTAGGAATATTATTTTGTTTAATATAAATTATATTTATTTTAGGGGGTGTTAGGGTTATGTTTAGGGGTTAATAACTTTATTATAGTAGCGGTGACGGTGCAGGCGGGAGATTAGGGGTTAATAATTGTAGGTAGGTGGCGGTGATGTTAGGGAGGGCAATTTGGGGTTAATACAATTTATTATAGTGTTTGCAAGGTGGGAGTGCGGCGGTTTAGGGGTTAATACATTTATTATAGTGGTGGCGAGGTCCGGTCGGCAGATTAGGGGTTAATAAGTGTAGTTAGGTAGCGGCGACTTTGGGGGCAGATTAGGGGTTAATAAATATAATATAGGGGTAGGCGATGTTAGGGGCAGCAGATTAGGGGTTCATAGGGATAATGAAGGTTGCGGCGGTGTCCGGTCGGCAGGTTAGGGGTTAATAAGTGTAGTTAGGTAGCAGCGACGTGGGGGGGGGGGGCAGATTAAAGGTTAATAAATATAATATAGGGGTCGGCGATGTTAGGGGCTGCAGATTAGGGGTTCATAAGTCTAACGTAGGTGGCGGCGATGTCCGTTTGGCAGATTAGGGGTTAAAAAAAATTATTAGAGTGGCGGCGATGTGGGGGGGCCTCGGTTTAGAGGTACATAGGTAGTTTATGGGTGTTAGTGTACTTTAGAGCACAGTAGTTAAGAGCTTTATATTCCAGCGTTAGCCCATAAAGCTCTTAACTACTGACTTTTTTTGGCATTAGGAGTCTTGTCGGTAGAGGCTCTACCGCTCACTTCTCCCAAGACTCCAAATACCAGCATTAGGCAGATCCCATTGAAAAGATAGGATATGCAATTGGCGTAAGGGGATCTGCGGTAGCCTGGAATCGTGGTAGGGAAGTGAGCTGTAGACCTGTACCTGCCTGACTCTAAATACCAGCGGGCGGCCAAAAGAAGCGTTAGGACCCCTTAGCGCTGCTTTTGACGGCTAACGCAGAACTCTAAATCTAGGCGATAGTGTAAAAAAAAGACAAAAATCTGAAATCCATATTAGCACCCACTGAAATAAAGAAGAAAAAAAACCAAGACAGACTTATTGGGGGGAAAAAACTAGGATTTTTCCCCTGCCTTACGTGCAAAGCTTGTAATCATGCCAAAAAGAAATACAGTCAACAGTCACAAAGAAGAAATATAAAATATGTGACACTATAAGGTGAACAAATAGAAATGTAGTTTATTTGCTTGAACTCAAATGTGGAAAACAATACGTAGGGGAATTGGAGAGACCCCTAAGTGACAGAATAAGAGAGCATAACTGGTCCATAGAAAACTATAAACAAGATAGAAACAAAGTTCTGCCCATCCCTAAACATTTTAAAATCTGTAATAATGCAAATGTAAAGAATCTTTCATATACAGGATTAGCTAAAGTTAAGAAAAATTAGAGGGGTACAAATATAAACACATAGCTATTAAAGCTAGAAACAAAATAGATATATGAATTAAAAACACTCACATCTTTTAAATGATTAAATCACTAGCACATTTATAATTACATCAATTTTAAATAAATAAAAAATAAAAAAGTCAACAATAAAAATTCCTTTAATAAAAGTTTTTTTAAATTCACTAGATTAGAGAAATTATATTAAATTATATTCACATATTAATTGTATTTACACATTAAATTATATTCACACTAGATCACATATTCCAATAGATACATCCTAGGAGAGAACTAATAGTATAAACACTTTCACAATTATTTTATTTATTTATTTAAAAAAACAAAAAAAAAAAAACTTTATTGCGTGAACAGTTGCAAATTACAGCATGAATAAGATACAATAATATGATATTGTTACATCTTACATTGCATTCATATATATTATCCGTTTTAACATTACTAATGGTAGTTAGTTGCTTGAAATTATAACCTATTGTTCATCAGTAATAAACCGTATGTTGCTTAACATTTGTAACATCTTGAGTAGACAACAATTGGACCAGACTTATTCCAACTCAGACCACAGACACACACAAAAAAAGGGGGGGGAAGACATCCAGTTCGGGGGGGGGGAGGGAAGACATCCAGTTCGGGGGGGGGGGAGGGAAGACATCCAGTTCGAACACAATTATTTTATTTTAATATTTTTCTAACATTTTTTAATTTTCCTAATTATTTTGTAAGATAGAATATTTTAAAGGTATCCTCTAATATTGTAAGGTATTCTCTAGCATTTAAAAGAAACCGTATTTGTAAAATATGCCAATAGAAGCTCTAAATTGTTAATGAAATGTCTAAAGCCGTATATACCACCACATAAACTATAATACACTATATTTAATATAACCCAAATTTCAATCAATGTAATTTTGAAATAACGCAACTCCCTAAACATATATGATTTAAAAATCTGTATGTAATCAATCATGCTCCAAATAAAATCATCTAAGCATGTCCCTTTAAATGTCTCGATGATGTATGCGTGTATATAAGGGCAGTAGATACACTGGAAAGAAGAGACTGAGAAAGGCTTGTAGCCGAAATGCGTTGCTCTGTTTTTGGTCATTTGAGGATTCTGTAGTTTGACCACACTGAATTCAGGCGGCGGATTCGTAAAGCAAAGCAGCTAACTTGTATCCAGAAGGGATCGGTAACAGAAAAGGCTGCAAAATCGAATCACAGACTGAGATGACGGAAAGAACATCAAAGGGAAATAAACCTAATCTGGTCATCTTTACCACACTTTCGGTGTAAGTAAAAAAAAGTGCACGTTTAAGTGAATAACTCTGACAAGGATCTCTTGTCTCATCCTATCTTTCACAAGGTCATTGGATTAACTCATACTTATTCGGGACTCCATCGATGAACTCAGTTCCTGTATGAACTTTTGCCATAGTTTTTAACAGATTTTTTATTTTCCATATGTATGTTTCATATATCATTTTTATTGTGTTTTTATATGTGTGAGTTTTTATATGCATATGCTTTTATGTCAACATTAAATATTTTCTGATAGCTGATACTACATTTCTGTAGTTTAATATTGTAAGGTTATTACCTTATTTAGCTGCTATTTAGCTTATTTTTATTTGTAACTCATAGCCAGATACCCTTTATATATTAAGCTCTAGTAGCGCCACAGATTAAGTTTCCTATATGTTTGTATAGCGTATAAGGGTTCTCTCTCTTTCATTGTTCTTTTTGAGGGTTCTTTTTGAGGAGTTCCCTTTCTGTGGCATTATATACAGCAGGTATCGTACTAGCACAGTTAACTGAACCTTTCTTTGGGGATCCGTATAAATGCTACCTTGCATACCACCTATGTTTATAGCACTGCAGAATCTGTTGGCACTCTACAAATAAATAATAATAATAAAAATTATAATATGTGTGTGTGTTTATGTCTGTGTATCTGACAAATTCACTCCATATACAGAGAGTACGGAACTGTAGTTGAATCATATACACTTAAAAGAACAATAATATTATGGTATGGCTGTATAACTAAAGTAGGTATTAGTAAATTAAAGAAAATATATATTTTACTATATAAAATCAAATAATATAAAATCAGAAAGGTAGATTTTAAATTATACCACCTAGCAATGAAATTGTATAAAACGAATTGCAGCCTGATTGGACAGACACATTGGAATATGTGTAGTGAAGATCTTTGTTATTTAGTATCAATTCTACTTCCATACAATGAATATTGTATGGATAACTGCAACATGCAGTCACTTTAATTGTGAGAGAAAATGAGATTAATTCTTTTTAACTCTACAAATGGGGCTATTTAGCTTTATAAGGCTGTATTTATTGATCAGTTCATACTGTTAACTTCTAGAGTTGATTTGTGAGATTAATCAAATGTGGATTAGTCTTTACACTAACCAAAGTACTTGAACAAAGTTACAATCTGAAATGATAACATAGGTTTTTTATTAACATTTATTGGAAGTTATTCAATATTGTTAGTGGTGGAAAAACAACCATAAATATCCCTTTACAAAAGTTAAAAAAACCTACATAAAAGTACATGATTTTTTTTCTTAATCATGATGACTCCATTTAAAATAAATCAATGGACATTTCTCTGATCCATATCTTAAAGTTGTTGCTGACATTTACACAAGTAGACTGTTTTCAACAGCTATGTGTGAAGCACATGAAACAATGTCTCACTTGCTACTGGATATGAAAATATATATCATCTAAACTCAAAAGTCATATTAGAAAAACAACGATTCCCTGCAGTTTAATTATATATATCAATGTTCAAATTGTGAATGCTTTCAAAACATTAAATAAAGATCTTAAAGAAGGAAATTTCTTGTAAAACAACAGCTGTTTCGGTTTTAAAAAATGTAGAAGAAAATTTGGTCCATAAAATTATAGTTTATGGTCCCATTGGTGTAATTGCTACGCTTTCAACATGCAAAATAATAAAATACATTTAGTTATTTATATTTAGAGATTTGAGATCCTGATGGAAAAAAGGACCTTGAGACAACAGGTCTTGTCTCAGAGGAAGAATCCATGGAGGAGATGAGGACATGCACTAGATCTGCATGCCATGTCCTGTGGGGCTAGGCTGGAGAAATTAATATCACTGACATTGATTCCTGTTTGATCCAAGTAATGACTCTTGGAGGAAGAACAATCAAAGTAAACTGGTAAGCTTTTGGTTACATTGATTCTCCAACCATGGTATTGAAGGAAGACAGAAGCTAGTGAGCATGAGCAATAGCTAGTTAAAGGGAATTGGCTTGCACTAGTATGTTGTCCAGATATGATGCAACTGAGATGCCCTGAATTCTGATCACTGCCAAGATTGTACCCAGAGTGGCACACTGGCAGAATTTTGCAGATATGTAGACCTCAGGAACTGAAAGTGATCCCTGTGTATACACAGATTATGCATCCTTGAGGTCTATAGTAGCCATAAACTGACCCACTTGGATTAAATGGACAGTCTAGTCCAAAATAAACGTTCATGATTCAGATACTTTTATCACAAATTTTGCTTTGTTCTCTTGGCATTCTTAGCTGAAAGCTAAACCTAGGAGGTTCATATGCTAATTATTTAAACCTTAAAGGCCGCCTCTTATCTGAATGCATTTTGACAGTTTTTCACCACTAGAGGGTGTTAGTTCATGTGTGTCATATAGATAACACTGTGCTCACACACATGGAGTTACCTAGTTTTGCACCAACACAGTTAATATAACTGTGTTGGTGCAAAACTAGGGAATGGGTAATTAAGGGATTACCTATGTTTTAAAATAATAATTCTTATGTAGACTGTCCCTTTAAGGATAAATTTGCATGAAATGTTCCTATAATACAATTGGGAACCCTGACAAACATGTTTAGGAATGTTAAATCTATGAGGACTGCAAGTCACTTCGGACAATTAACAAATTGGGGTAAAACGCTTGAACCTGAGGCAACACTGGTACACTGGGATCAATAATTCCCATATCCTCCAAAACCTTTTATAAAGGCTGCCGCCTTTGAATGAGGACTCTGCTTCAAAGAGATCAAAACTCTTGATCTCTTGAAGGGCAAAAAGCATCAGTCCAAACTATTTTTCCTGATGAATCCTAAAATATATAAACGTATACATGTTTATATAATGTTTATAAATCTGTCCATGACATAAGCTACAGTATGCAGTATAGATGTAAATACTTAAGCATACACACATATTTAGTCATGCGGTATTTACTGACTAGAGAAGCACCACATATAGACCAACAGGTACACAGTAGATACTTGTAAATCCATAGTGAGTGGTATAGGTTCCCTGTTGGAACATTTGTCAGAGTGGCTCGATGTTGGAGCTATTTGTCAGATACAAAACTTGTTCTGAATCTATTCTCAGATGTGGTGTGGCAGAGGGATTATAAATGACTTACAGTGGACGTGAGATCCCTGTACTCTACCATACCACACGAGAAAGGTCTAGAAGTATTAACATTTTTCCTAGAGAGAGAGTATGGAGCAGACCACAGATTTGTAGAGTATGTGATTAGGGTCACCAACTTCCTTCTCACTCACAACTATTTTGAATTTGAGGGGGAGTTCTTTCTGCAGAGACGTGGGACTGCAATGGGGGCAAAGTTTGCCCCCTCCTATGCCAACCTGTTCATGGGTTGGTGGGAGCAGTCCCACTTCTTTGGAGAACAGAACCCCTATAGGCAGGAGATTATATGGTACAGGTGATTTATTGATGACCTCCTATTTATATGGGGGGGGGAATCAATGCAAAAATTGGAGACCTTTGTGGAAGCTCTCAATCAGAACGATGTGGGCATCAGTTTCACATCGGAATTTTCCATCAACTTCCTCGATATTACATTGATAGGAAGGGTAGGTCAGAGAATAATTACTGAGACATACCGTAAACCCATCTCAGGAAACTCTCTCCTGCATGCCACCAGTTGCCACCCGAAGAGAGTGTTTGGAGGGCTGGCGAGGAGTCAGTTCATCCGTCTGAAAAGGAATTGTACCTGCTTAAAAACATATGAGAGACAAGCAGACAAATTGTCCTTTAGGCTCAGAGAAAGAGGATATGACAGGTCCATCATTTCTAAGGCAAGGGACTCTGTAACCAGAATACCTAGAGTAAGTCTCTTAACACAAGGGAACAAAAGAGAGGAATTGAGCAATCCAAACAGGGACACATTTACAACAGAATACTCATAGCAGTACACTCAGGTCTGCCAGATAATAAGGAATCATTTTCAGCTTTTACAAGCTGATGATGACTTGAAGGATACAGTGATGAAGGGAGTCCGGTTTGCCTATAAGAGGAATAGAACGATAGGGAATAGAATGGCCCCCACAAGATTGAGGAAGGAAGGAACTAGCAATTCCTCATGGCTAAGATTTAATGGCACGTATCTGTGCCATTTACAAACTTGTAAAGCCTGAGCGAGTGATTACAGGGGATTCTTTTCAATCCTTGGTCACTGGAGAGAACTTTCAGAAAAGTTGTTGTTTAAATTATAGGTCCAACTTTGTAGTGTATTTAATTTAATGCACACAGTGTACTCTCCAGTATGTTGGCCTTATGACCAGGGAGGCAAGGGTGAGAATTAAAGAACATCTGTCTGACATCAGAGCAGTCTCTGTCTTTCACCAAAAGGACCTGACGTTCTTTACCTGGACGATAATAGAAAGGGTGCCCCCACAAAAAAGAGGGGAGGATAGAACACGCAAACTTGGTGAAAGAGAGGCCTTCTGGATCTTCAGGTTGAGGACTAGGGTTCCAGAAGGTCTAAACTCAGAATTTGATCTCATCAATTTTTGGTAAAGAAGTCCCTATTGAGTCATAGTATGACACCTAACAAGGTGGCTAGATAAGGGTTAATGTGATAGACTCAGTGAATCAAAATTAAAAATAAAAATAATTGTATCCAGTAAAGGTCCCTGTATACAAGTACACTTACAATCTATAGGCAGACTCTATTATAGATTAAAAAATTCCATTATCACCAGACTATACTGTTTTTATTTGTGTATATCTGCAACTGTAAGTGCAACACAATTATATAATATCACCTAAGGAAAATGTGATTGCACTGCCATCACTAGGGGAACTATATTCTATATTTTATATTTCACTTATATAGTTATATAGTTACACACTAATAAACGTGATATACCCTATAACATTATTGTTAGCTCCCTAACTGGTGGTTACATATTATAGCAGGAGGAAGACAGAATCTGCCATCATACATTTCTAGGGACAGGATAACACACACATTTATTTTCAATAGATCTTGTTACAATGAAAGCATTTATATGGCAAGAAATATACTTGAATATACCTTAGTTGGAACAGAAGTCACATCAGTGTTTATTGTCACAGTTAGTTGTAGTGGTATGCTTAGAAAAATGTATTACTCATTAAGAACTTTAGAAATGACTACCCTATAATCCCTGGAGCAGTTTTCCTCCTAGTAACAGCTCCTGAGTCAATAGGAAGCTGAGTGGGCGGGCTACTACAGGAAAGAAGCTGGTACCTCAGAGAAGACTTCAAAGTCATTTTGAAAGTAATAAAATTATATAATGTGCACCAAATATAATAAATAATTTTGCTTCATAAAAACATGTTCTCCTGTCTAACCAGAGTTGCTTCTATTGATCAGCTAAACTGCACTGAACAGTCAGCGGTTTTCTTAAAGGGCCAGGAACCTATTTTATAAAAAATGCCATAAATATTTCCCCAGAGCTGTCAGAGGGCTGTGAATGTCAACAGTGTATGGCTTTGTCCCTGATGAGAATATGGTACATAGAGACCTGAAAAAAAAAGAAAAAAAGTGTGTCATGAGGAGAGCAAACTAAATTTCTTGGCTATGCTGTACCTATTTAAGAGTACCTACAAATAGCCTCTGGGCTGTGTGTGTGCTGTATAAAGTCACTAACCTTATGCAGCGCCCCTCCACTGGCTTACCAGGCATGTTAAATCATTGTCAATGCTGCTGCAGCAGTATCCAATAGAGAGCCCATCCAGTGCAGGTATCGTGGTACCGCAGAAGATTGCAGTAGGAAATACATGTGTCCCTCAGGGGGAGGCTAAGGATGAGTCCCTGTGACACCTGAGGGTAGTTATGGCTCTAGTCCCATAGGGAAATACTGTGTACATTACAGGGTATTCATCTGTCCCTGTATCATTCAGTTGCTGTGACGTTTCTCTTCTGTCTTCTTTGTGAATGATAATTCCCAGGGTCTCTGGATCTCACAATGGTCTGAGCTCCCAAATTTAAATCCATAAGCAAGTAGCTGGAAACACTTCTATTCTCAACCAACTCCTATGAATCCAAGAACAAAACTAAGAGAGATGGGAGGTGGGAGGGAATTTAAGCTCTGATATGGGTTCTTGACCTCCTCCTAGTGGCAGGAAATATATCTCATATGTTATGGAGGACTCTGGACCATCTTCATTTTAAGAAAGAAAAAGCAATGAAGGCAGAAACAGTGATTATGACACAGGGTAAAAGAAAGTAACCTGTCTATACCTACACTGAAAAAAAAAAAATGTGAGCAACCAATAAGTATGAAATATAACTCACCTAATGAAAGCAGGTATCTTCTGATTTCAAAAGTAAAGTAAATTAACTCTTTAAAATATGCCTGCTTTTTAAATGAAATAACTACCATATAATGCATACTGCTCACAATGAAACATTTATAAAGGTATCTATGAATTTTCCACAGTCTGCACATTTACTCTCATGAAGTTGTCAGTTTCATAAACTGTTAAAGATGTGCAAAACACAGAGGACCCTGCACTAGTGCTCTGTACCTATTTTGGGCTAAAGGACCTCACTGTATGGATGGAAGAAAAAATGGAAACTCACTTTGTACTCCAACTGGACTCCTCATTAAAGTCTTATTATTTCCATATGTATAAAAAGAAAATTCAACCACTTGCTATCCCTAATGTTTTTGGCTCTTTTCTCATTAACTTAATCCAGACAGAAAATATTTATTTTTCATCATATGACACATTTATACTAGACATCTTACTGAAAATGATATACCGTTAAAAATAATGGCTAATTTGAAAGCAAAGACAATTCTTGAATTAAATATTTATATTGTTTAAGATATGACGTTTCTTGCTTTCTAGCCCTCAAATACATCTCACACTTAAAGATAATGCGCTTTTGTTTACAATTACTCAAAAGAAGGATTATGTTAAGCCCTTAGAAAATGTGCATCTGTAAATGTCTTACAAAATAATAATTGCATTTCTGCACAATACCAAAGCATGTCCTGGATCTTACTGAATCATTTCAGCCTTATATCAGTTACATTCTTTTTTAATTCCTATATAAAACAAAGTAAAAGGTCTTCCACTCTTTATGGTCCAGTTTATAAGAATAGTCAACAAATCAAACTGCCACGTAAAAAGGACATGTGTTTCTAAAACAGGTTGCTAGCACTTCAAGCCCTCAAGTTGAGTGTCAAGGTTTTATAGGTGCACAGACAAATTAAGTTGAAGTAAGAAATCACATCTATTGGCTTTTGTTTTTCCCCATGGGGGTGTGTGTGTAAAAGAACCCGTCTCCACCTCCTTACCTATATAAGGTAACATCACTTAGCCGACTTTTCATTCTTAGTGATCGGACATATACAAAACATAAAGGACAAGGGTTGACCTGATGAGTATTGTTTAAGGATGTGAGTTATGATATGTAAAGTGTTTCATACTAGATTTATTTTCAGTTATCCCTACTCACCCTAGGCAGAAATTAATTAAATATTTCCAATGCGGTACAAAACATGGGTAAGTAAATTGATACTATGAAATGTGCTACAAAACATGGGTGGGTAAATTAATGCTATGCTGATGACACCCAAAACTACCTCTCGGAACCAAACTTATCCCTTTTGCTAACTTGAGTCACTAATGGTCTCTGTAATAGTTCATCCTGGATGTCCTTTCACTACCTTAAGCTAAATCTCTTTGCAACTGAGCTCTTTATTTTCCCAATTTTTCCAAAATCCTGACTCCCCCCAAACTTTCTATGAATGTTGATAATAATATCATTACCCCGACCCCTCATGCCTGATTACTTTGTGGTCACACCCGACTCTTTCATTCACTCCTCACCATCCAGTCTTTGCCCAATTCTTCCCAAATTCTGATCCTAACATTCAAGGCTCTCAATAACACTGCACCCCCTATATCACTGATCTTGTCTCCTGATATTCTCCCTCCCACATTCCCATTGCTCTGCTGATTACTACCTTCTCTACTATCATTACCTCCTGACATTTGCGTCTACAGGATTTCCCCAAAATGTCCCCAATCTTGTGGAGCTCTCTGTCTTCCTCCACAAAAGTCTCCCTTAGTTTTCAAACTTTGATGCACTCCTTAAAGACTCAACTATTCAGGGATGCATACAATCTACTCTAACCTTCTCTTACCTCAATTCCTCCTTTTCATTCCCTTGAACCCCCTTAGCATGTAAGCTTAGGAGCACATTTCTTTCATGTAAGTGGCAAGAGTCCATGAGCTAGTGACATATGGGATATACATTCCTACCAGGAGGGGGCAAAGTTTCACAAACCTCAAAATGCCTATAAATACACCTCCCACCTCACTCATACCTCAGTTTTACAAACTTTGCCTTCGTTAGAGGATGGTGAAGCAAATTTTGCTTGATTTCTTGTGTGAAAGGCGCTTCTAAGCATTTTGAAGCCCAATTCCTCTCAAAGTACAGTGTTTGTCTGAGGGATATTAAGGGAGTATTGCCTGATGATGTCATGTTTTCACCTATTCTAAGGCTCTCTGTAAATTCGTTCGTGGGGATTCATCTGCCACCTCCCTTTACAGATCGACATACTCCTCTACCATTACCTCTGCTCATGTTTCAGTACTGGTTTGGCTGTCTGCTATATGTGGATGGGTATCTTCAGGTAAATATATATTATTTTTTAAGACACTCTCAGCTATGTTTGGAATTTATATTTTAAAGTTTTAATTTATATTACATGTTGAGAATAATATGAGTCAGGTCTATGTTTATTTGCCTTTGCAGTCTAACAGTTTCAGCATGGCAGATATGTTTTTGGGAGATATTTAGTAAAAAAATTTCTTACCTGGGGTTTCAGCTAGTTGTAACTTTGGACTTATTTTTTCAAATTTTCGCCGGCCAATTAGGCTTGCAATGGCGAAAAATGCTTCTATTTATTGTGTCATTCTTGGTGCGAATATTTCTGGTGCAGAGGTTGCGTTTGTTGTGACGCGAGTCACGTCATTTCTCGCGTCTTTGTGGACGTGAATTTTTTTTGCAGCAAAGTCGCGCCTGGTATGACGCGAGTCGTGTCATTTGTTGTTAACTTTGGTGCCAAAAGTTTTTTTTCTGTGCATTTGCGTCATCTTTGTTTGCGTCGTTGTTGGTGCCAAACATTTGTTATATTAAGTCTCTCCCTCTTTTGCTCTCTGCTCTCATTTGTTTACAGAGGGCTATGATTGCTTTTGATTTTATTTTCATTTAAGTATTTTATCATAAGCATTTTTTTCCATTCCTGAAACTGCTATTTTCAGGAAATTGGATATTTTGTTTAAATGTTATTTTTTCTTTTTTGTTACATTTTGCAAGATGTCTCAAACTGATCCTTGCCTCTGATGTTACTGGAACTAAGCTGCCTGTACACAATTTCTACCAAAGCTAAGTGTGTATATTGTTAAATTAGCTTATTTTATTTCTTCAGCTCATATATATGGCACTTGTTATGTTATATTATTTCATACTGATAATGTTTCTATAGTAAAAATACATCTACTGTTAAACCATCATAGTCTAATGTACATGATATTACTGTAGATATAAAGGATTATATTAATACAGACAAAGATCATCTGTTCAGATCTGTACAGATCTAGATCATCTGTTCACATCTCATAAGTGAACATTTATAAGTAAGGCACAACTAATTATACAAGACTGATACTCACCACACTGCTGTTTACTAATAAACTGCCTATTGACATCTGCTAAGGAATTCTGAGTTAACCTACTCTCTCTTCTACTTGCAGGTATGTGAATTGGGTCCCTGCATTCAAATCCTGCCTTTTTCCCTCTTCTTGTGTCATCAGTATTTCAAGCCTCTCTTTTGGTATGTGAATTGGGTCCCTGAATTCAAATCCTGCCTTTTTCCCTGTTCTTGTGTCATCTGTATTTCAAGCCTCTCTTTTGATATGTGAATTGGGTCCCTGCATTCAAATCCTGCCTTTTTCCCTGTTCTTGTGTCATCTGTATTTCAAGC
The DNA here is from genome assembly GCF_027579735.1 of Bombina bombina. Taxonomy (NCBI): domain Eukaryota; kingdom Metazoa; phylum Chordata; class Amphibia; order Anura; family Bombinatoridae; genus Bombina; species Bombina bombina. Next base: position 539,612,391 of record NC_069502.1, on the reverse strand, counting down.
CTCTCTTTTGATATGTGAATTGGGTCCCTGCATTCAAATCCTGCCTTTTTCTTGTTCTTGTGTTATCTGTATTGTAAGCCTCTTTTTTTTTTTTGCATTTGTCTGTATAATTAATTATGTATTTACCCTGCTGATATCTTGCCTTTATCTATGTTATTTTCAAACCTTGCAAATACTTGTTTTAATTTCTAAATTTATAATTTCACTAATGGTTTAAAGCACAGCCTCCTCCAAATTCTATTGTCTGTTATTTTTAACTTATCTCACCCTGAATCAAATTTTCCCAATTGGCCTTTGACTGTCTTTGATCAGGTCATTACCTAATTTATTGCATTCAACTGATTGCTCTGGCCTATAAATTTAACACTGCTATGGGAAAAGCAATGCAGGGGTTTAGCAATGTAGGTTAGCTAGCAATAGTGTAAGATCATCTGTTCACATCTCTTAAGTGAACATTTATAAGTGAGGCACAACAAATTATACAAGAATTCAACAAGGATTGGACAAGGGATAAGGTAAGTTCTGTTTTAATACTGAGTTTTATACACTGACTATTTTGTAAAACTGCTAATATCTTCATATTCCTTTTCGTCACCTTTTGTCTGTTAAACAAACTACTTTACTCAATTACTCCTTACCACTCACCACCTGCACTGCTCATTAGCCCATCTCTCTTAACCTCACCTTACTTTTGCATTCATGAACTTCACACATTCCTAAAAACTCTCTCTCCCCCTTGCAACTCATCATAAAAACAGTCTCACAACTGCAAATCTGCATCTCATGTCATTCTCCCTCTTGCTCATACTAGCTGCTGGTGACATCTCCCCTAATCCTGGTCCCCCAAATTTTCCTTGCCCTGCACACCCATGTGTACCCTTCAATAGACTTCAAAACCAAAAACATAATTTATGCTTACCTGATAAATTTATTTCTCTTGTGATGTATCGAGTCCACGGATTCATCCTTACTTGTGGGAATATTCTCCTCCCCTACAGGAAGTGGCAGAGAGAGCACCCACAGCAGAGCTGCCTATATAACTCCCCCCTTAGCTCAACCCCCCAGTCATTCGACCGAAGGCTAGGAAGAAAAAGGAAAAACTATAGGGTGCAGTGATGACTGAAAGTTTAAAAAACATAATTTATGTAAGAACTTACCTGATAAATTCATTTCTTTCATATTAGCAAGAGTCCATGAGCTAGTGACGTATGGGATATACATTCCTACCAGGAGGGGCAAAGTTTCCCAAACCTCAAAATGCCTATAAATACACCCCTCACCACACCCACAATTTAGTTTAACGAATAGCCAAGAAGTGGGGTGATAAAAAAGTGCGAAAGCATATAAAATAAGGAATTGGAATAATTGTGCTTTATACAAAAATCATAACCACCCCAAAAAAAGGGCGGGCCTCATGGACTCTTGCTAATATGAAAGAAATGAATTTATCAGGTAAGTTCTTACATAAATTATGTTTTCTTTCAAGGAATTAGCAAGAGTCCATGAGCTAGTGACGTATGGGATAATGATTACCCAAGATGTGGATCTTTCCACGCAAGAGTCACTAGAGAGGGAGGGATAAAATAAAGACAGCCAATTCCTGCTGAAAATAATCCACACCCAAAATAAAGTTTAATGAAAAACATAAGCAGAAGATTCAAACTGAAACCGCTGCCTGAAGTACTTTTCTACCAAAAACTGCTTCAGAAGAAGAAAATACATCAAAATGGTAGAATTTAGTAAAAGTATGCAAAGAGGACCAAGTTGCTGCTTTGCAAATCTGATCAACCGAAGCTTCATTCCTAAACGCCCAGGAAGTAGAAACTGACCTAGTAGAATGAGCTGTAATCCTTTGAGACAAGATGAATTAAAGATTTCAACCAAGATGCCAAAGAAATGGCAGAAGCTTTCTGGCCTTTTCTAGAACCAGAAAAGATAACAAATAAACTAGAAGTCTTTCGGAAAGACTTAGTAGCTTCAACATAATATTTCAAAGCTCTAACAACATCCAAAGAATGCAATGATTTCTCCTTAGAATTCTTAGGATTAGGACATAATGAAGGAACCACAATTTCCCTACTAATGTTGTTAGAATTCACAACTTTAGGTAAAAATTCAAAAGAAGTTCGCAACACTGCCTTATCCTGATGAAAAATCAGAAAAGGAGACTCACAAGAAAGAGCAGATAATTCAGAAACTCTTCTGGCAGAAGAGATTGCCAAAAGGAACAAAACTTTCCAAGAAAGTAATTTAATGTCCAATGAATGCATAGGTTCAAACGGAGGAGCTTGAAGATCCCCCAGAACCAAATTCAAACTCCAAGGAGGAGAAATTGACTTAATGACAGGTTTTATACGAACCAAAGCTTGTACAAAACAATGAATATCAGGAAGATTAGCAATCTTTCTGTGAAAAAGAACAGAAAGAGCAGAGATTTGTCCTTTCAAAGAACTTGCGGATAAACCTTTATCTAAACCATCCTGAAGAAACTGTAAAATTCTCGGAATTCTAAAAGAATGTCAAGAAAAATGATGAGAAAGACACCAAGAAATATAAGTCTTCCAGACTCTATAATATATCTCTCTGGATACAGATTTACGAGCCTGTAACATAGTATTAATCACAGAGTCAGAGAAACCTCTTTGACCAAGAATCAAGCGTTCAATCTCCATAACTTTAAATTTAAGGATTTGAGATCCTGATGGAAAAAAGGACCTTGCGACAGAAGGTCTGGTCGTAGCGGAAGAGTCCACGGATGGCAAGAGGCCATCCGGATAAGATCCGCATACCAAAACCTGTGAGGCCATGCCGGAGCTACCAGCAGAACAAACGAGCATTCCTTCAGAATCTTGGAGATTACTCTTGGAAGAAGAACTAGAGGCGGAAAGATATAAGCAGGATGATACTTCCAAGGAAGTGATAATGCATCCACTGCTTCCGCCTGAGGATCCCGGGATCTGGACAGATACCTGGGAAGTTTCTTGTTTAGATGAGACGCCATCAGATCTATTTCTGGAAGCTCCCACATTTGAACAATCTGAAGAAATACCTCTGGGTGAAGAGACCATTCGCCCGGATGCAACGTTTGGCGACTGAGATAATCCGCTTCCCAATTGTCTATACCTGGGATATGAACCGCAGAGATTAGACAGGAGCTGGATTCCGCCCAAACCAAAATTCGAGATACTTCTTTCATAGCCAGAGGACTGTGAGTCCCTCCTTGATGATTGATGTATGCCACAGTAGTGACATTGTCTGTCTGAAAACAAATGAACGATTCTCTCTTCAGAAGAGGCCAAGACTGAAGAGCTCTGAAAATTGCACGGAGTTCCAAAATATTGATCGGTAATCTCACCTCCTGAGATTCCCAAACTCCTTGTGCCGTCAGAGATCCCCACACAGCTCCCCAACCTGTGAGACTTGCATCTGTTGAAATTACAGTCCAGGTCGGAAGCACAAAAGAAGCCCCCTGAATTAACCGATGGTGATCTGTCCACCACGTTAGAGAGTGTCGTACAATCGGTTTTAAAGATATTAATTGAGATATCTTTGTGTAATCCTTGCACCATTGATTCAGCATAGAGAGCTGAAGAGGTCGCATGTGAAAACGAGCAAAGGGGATCGCGTCCGATGCAGCAGTCATAAAACCTAGAATTTCCATGCATAAGGCTACCGAAGGGAATGATTGTGACTGAAGGTTTCGACAAGCTGAAATCAATTTTAGACGTCTCTTGTCTGTTAAAGACAGAGTCATGGACACTGAATCTATCTGGAAACCCAGAAAGGTTACCCTTGTCTGAGGAATCAATTAACTTTTTGGTGAATTGATCCTCCAACCATGATCTTGAAGAAACAACACAAGTCGATTCGTATGAGATTCTGCTAAATGTAAAGACTGAGCAAGTACCAAGATATCGTCCAAATAAGGAAATACCACAATACCCTGTTCTCTGATTACAGACAGAAGGGCACCGAGAACCTTTGTAAAAATTCTTGGAGCTGTAGCTAGGCCAAACGGCAGAGCCACAAACTGGTAATGCTTGTCCAGAAAAGAGAATCTCAGGAACTGATAATGATCTGGATGAATCGGAATATGCAGATATGCATCCTATATATCTATTGTGGACATAAAATGCCCTTGCTGAACAAAAGGCAAGATAGTCCTTACAGTTACCATTTTGAACGTTGGTATCCTTACATAACGATTCAATATTTTTAGATCCAGAACTGGTCTGAAGGAATTCTCCTTCTTTGGTACAATGAAGAGATTTGAATAAAACCCCATCCCCTGTTCCAGAACTGGAACTGGCATAATTACTCCAGCCAACGCTAGATCTGAAACAGAATTCAGAAATGCTTGAGCTTTCACTGGATTTACTGGGACACGGGAAAGAAAACATCTCTTTGCAGGAGGTCTCATCTTGAAACCAATTCTGTACCCTTCTGAAACAATGTTCTGAATCCAAAGATTGTGAACAGAATTGATCCAAATTTCTTTGAAAAAACGTAACCTGCCCCCTACCAGCTGAGCTGGAATGAGGGCCGCACCTTCATGTGGACTTAGAAGCAGGCTTTGCCTTTCTAGAAGGCTTGGATTTATTCCAGACTGGAGATGGTTTCCAAACTGAAACTGCTCCTGAGGATGAAGGATCAGGCTTTTGTTCTTTGTTGAAACGAAAGGAACGAAAACGATTATTAGCCCTGTTTTTACCCTTAGATTTTTTATCCTGTGGTAAAAAAGTTCCTTTCCCACCAGTAACAGTTGAGATAATGGAATCCAACTGAGAACCAAATAATTTGTTACCCTGGAAAGAAATGGAAAGTAGAGTTGATTTAGAAGCCATATCAGCATTCCAAGTTTTAAGCCATAAAGCTCTTCTAGCTAAAATAGCTAGAGACATAAACCTGACATCAACTCTGATAATATCAAAAATGGCATCACAGATAAAATTATTAGCATGCTGAAGAAGAAGAATAATATTATGAGAATCATGATCTGTTACTTGTTGTGCTAAAGTCTCCAACCAAAAAGTTGAAGCTGCAGCAACATCAGCCAAAGATATAGCAGGTCTAAGAAGATTACCTGAACACAGATAAGCTTTTCTTAGAAAGGATTCAATTTTCCTATCTAAAGGATCTTTAAACGAAGTACCATCTGACGTAGGAATAGTAGTACGTTTAGCAAGGGTAGAAATAGCCCCATCGACTTTAGGGATTTTGTCCCAAAATTCTAATCTGTCAGACGGCACAGGATATAATTGCTTAAAACGTTTAGAAGGAGTAAATGAATTACCCAATTTATCCCATTCTCTGGAAATTACTTCAGAAATAGCATTAGGAACAGGAAAAACTTCTGGAATAACCACAGGAGATTTAAATACCTTATCTAAACGTTTAGAATTAGTATCAAGAGGACCAGAATCCTCTATTTCTAAAGCAATTAGTACTTCTTTAAGTAAAGAACGAATAAATTCCATTTTAAATAAATATGAAGATTTATCAGCATCAATCTCTGAGACAGAATCCTCTGAACCAGAAGAGTCATCAGAATCAGAATGATGATGTTCATTTAAAAATTCATCTGTAGAGAGAGAAGTTTTAAAAGATTTTTTATGTTTACTAGAAGGAGAAATAACAGACATAGCCTTCTTGATGGATTCAGAAACAAAATCTCTTATGTTATCAGGAACATTCTGCACCTTAGATGTTGAGGGAACTGCAACAGGCAATGGTACATTACTAAAGGAAATATTATCTGCTTTAACAAGTTTGTCATGACAATTAATACAAACAACAGCCGGAGGAATAGCTACCAAAAGTTTACAGCAGATACACTTAGCTTTGGTAGTTCCAGCACTAGACAGCGATTTTCCTGAAGTATCTTCTGACTCAGATGCAACGTGAGAAATCTTGCAATATGTAAGAGAAAAAACAACATATAAAGCAAAATTGATCAAATTCCTTAAATGACAGTTTCAGGAATGGGAAAAAATGCCAATAAACAAGCTTCTAGTAACCAGAAGCAAAGAAAAAATGAGACTGAAATAATGTGGAGACAAAAGCGACGCCCATATTTTTTGGCGCCAAATAATACGCCCACATTGTTTGGCGCCTAAATGCTTTTTGGCGCCAAAAATGACGCCACATCCGGAACGCCGACATTTTTGGCGCAAAAGGACGTCAAAAAATGTCGCAACTTCCAGCGACACGTATGACGCCGGAAACAGAAAAGATTTTTTGCGCCAAAAAAGTCAGCGCCAAGAATGATGCAATAAAATGAAGCATTTTCAGCCCCCGCGAGCCTAACAGCCCACAGGGAAAAAAAGTCAAATTTTTGAAGGTAAGAAAAAATGATTGATTCAAATGCATTATCCCAAATATGAAACTGACTGTCTGAAAATAAGGAATGTTGAACATTCTGAGTCAAGGCAAATAAATGTTTGAATACATATATTTAGAACTTTATAAATAAAGTGCCCAACCATAGCTTAGAGTGTCACAGAAAATAAGATTTACTTACCCCAGGACACTCATCTACATGTTTGTAGAAAGCCAAACCAGTACTGAAACGAAAATCAGCAGAGGTAATGGTATATAAATAAGAGTATATCGTCGATCTGAAAAGGGAGGTAAGAGATGAATCTCTACGACCGATAACAGAGAACCTATGAAATAGACCCCGTAGAAGGAGATCACTGCATTCAAATAGGCAATACTCTCCTCACATCCCTCTGACATTCACTGCACGCTGAGAGGAAAACCGGGCTCCAACTTGCTGCGGAGCGCATATCAACGTAGAATCTAGCACAAACTTACTTCACCACCTCCATAGGAGGCAAAGTTTGTAAAACTGAATTGTGGGTGTGGTGAGGGGTGTATTTATAGGCATTTTGAGGTTTGGGAAACTTTGCCCCTCCTGGTAGGAATGTATATCCCATACGTCACTAGCTCATGGACTCTTGCTAATTACATGAAAGAAATAAAAATATATATATGCCTGTCTTAATAACCAGGGCGGGCCGTGGACTCGATACATCACAAGAGAATAAAATTTAGCAGGTAAGCATAAATTATGTTTTCTCTTGTAAGATGTATCGAGTCCACGGATTCATCCTTACTTGTGGGAAACCAATACCAAAGCTTTAGGACACGGATGAAGGGAGGGACAAGACAGGGACCTTAAACAGAAGGCACCACTGCTTGTAGAACCTTTCTCCCAAAAATAGCCTCCGAAGAAGCAAAAGTATCAAATTTGGAAAATTTGGAAAAAGTATGAAGCGAAGACCAAGTCGCCGCATTACAAATTTGTTCAACAGAAGCCTCAGTTTTAAAAGCTATGTGGAAGCCACAGCTCTAGTAGAATGAGCAGTAATTATTTCAAGAGGCTGTTGGCCAGCAGTCTCATAAGCCAAACGGATGATGCTTTTCAGCCAAAAGGAAAGAGGTAGCCGTAGCCTTCTGACCTCTCCGCTTACCAGAATAAACAACAAACAATGAAGATGTTTGACGGAAATCTTTAGTTGCTTGTAAGTAGAACTTTAAAGCACGAACTACATCAAGATTGTGCAACAGACGTTACTTCTTTGAAGAAGGATTAGGACACAGTGAAGGAACAACAATCTCTTGATTGATATTCTTATAAGAAACAACTTTAGGAAGAAACCCCAGGTTTGGTACGCAAAACCACCTTATCTGCATGGAAAATACGATAAGGGGAATCACACTGTAAAGCATATAGCTCAGAAACTCTTCGAGTCGAAGAGATAGCTACTAAAAACAAAACTTTCCAAGATAGAAGCTTAATATCCATGGAATGCATAGGTTCAAACGGAACCCCTTGAAGAACTTTAAGAACTAAATTTAGGCTCCATGGCGGAGCAACAGGTTTAAATACAGGCTTGATTCTGACCAAAGCCTGACTAAATGCTCGAACGTCTGGAACATCTGCCAGACGTTTGTGTAGAAGAATAGACAAAGCAGATAGTTGTCCTTATAAGGAACTAGCTGATAATCTCTTCTCTAAACCTTCTTGAAGAAAAGACAATATTCTAGGAATCCTAATCTAACACGAGTAACCTTTGGATTCACACCAATAAAGATATTTGCGCCAAATTTTATGATAGATCTTCCTGGTGACAGGCTTTCTAGCCTGAATCAGGGTATCAATGACTGACTCAGAGAAACCACGCTTTGATAGAATCAGGCGTTCAATCTCCAAGCAGTCAGATGCAGAGAAATTAGATTTGGATGCGTGAACAGACCTTGGATTAGAAGGTCCTGCCTCATTGGCAGAGTCCATGGTAGAACCGAAGACATGTCTACTAGGTCTGCATACCAAGTCCTGCGTGGCCACGCAGGTGCTATCAGAGACACCGAAGCTCTCTACTGCTTTATTCTGGCAACCAGACGTAGAAGGAGAGGAAATACATAGGCCAGATTGAAGGACCAAGGCACTGCTAGAGCATCTATCAGTACCGCCTTGGGATCCCGGGACCTGGACCCGTAACGAGGAAGCTTGGCATTCTGATGGGACGCCATCAGATCCAATTCTGGTGTGCCCCATAGCTGAATCAGCTGGGCAAATACCTCCGGATGGAGTTCCCACTCCCCCAGATGAAAAGTCTAACGACTTAGGAAATCCGCCTCCCAGTTCTATACTCCTGGGATGTGGATTGCTGAGAGATGGCAAGAGTGATCCTCTGCCCATCGGAATATTTTGGTTACCTCCATCATCGCTAGAGAACTCCTTGTTCCTCCTTGATGATTGATATAAGCTACAGTCGTGATGTTGTCCGACTGAAACCTGATGAATTTGGCCACAGCAAGCTGAGGCCACGCCTGAAGCGCATTGAATATCGCTCTCAGTTCTAGAATATTTATCGGAAGAAGAGATTCCTCCCGAGACCATAAGCCCTGTGCTTTCAGGGAGTTCCAGACTGCATCCCAGCCTAGCAGGCTGGCATCTGTCGTTACAATGAGCCACTCTGGCCTGCGGAAACACATTCTCTGAGACAGGTGGTCCTGAGACAACCACCAGAGAAGAGAATCTCTGGTCTCCTTGCCCTGTATAATCTGTATAATCCCCATTCCACTGTTTGAGCATGCATAGTTGTAGTGGTCTGAGGTGTAGGCGGGCAAAAGGAACTATGTCCATTGCAGCTACCATGAGTCCGATTACCTCCATATACTGAGCCACTGATGGCCGAGGAATGGAATGAAGAGCTTGGCAAGTGGTTAAGAGCTTTGATTTTTTTACCTCCATCAGAAATATTTTCATTTCTACCAAGTCTATCAGAGTCCCTAGGAAGGAAACTCTTATAAGAGGGAAGAGAGAACTCTTTTTTATGTTCACCGTCCACCGTGAGATCTCAGAAAAGCCAACACAATGTCCGTGTGAGACTTGGATAGCTGGAAGGTTGACGCCTGAATTAAGATGTCGTCTAGATAAGGCGCCACTGCTATGCCCCGTCGTCGTAGAACCGCCAGAAGGGACCCTAGCACCCTTGTGAAAATTCTGTGAATAGGGATCTTTAGATACGCATCCTTTAAGTCCACAGTGGTCATATATTGACCCTCCAGGATCAGAGGTAGAATAGACCGAATAGTCTCCATCTTGAATGATGGAACTCTGAGGAACTTGTTTAGAATTTTGAGATCCAAGATTGATCCGAAAGTTACCTCTTTTTTGGAAACCACAAACAGGTTTGAGTAAAATCCTAGCCCCTGTTCCACTTTTGGGACTGGGCGGATCACCCCCATGGTAGGTCTTCTACACAGCGTAAGAACGCCTCTCTCTTTGTCTGTTTACAGACAATCAAGAAATGTGAAAAGTCCCCCTTGGAAGAGAGCCTTTGAATTCCAGAAAATATCCCTGGGACACAATTTCTAAAATCCAGGGATTGTGAACATCTCTTGCCCAAGCCTGAGCGAAGAGAGAGAGTCTGCCCCCTACTAGATCCGGTCCTGGATCGGGGACTACCCCTTCATGCTGTCTTATAGGCAGCTGCAGGCTTCTTGGCCTGTTTACTCTTGTTCCAAGCCTGGTTAGGTCTCCAGACTGACTTGGATTGGGCAAAATTCCCCTCTTGCTTTGCAGCAGAGGAAGCTGAAGCGGGACCACTCTTGAAATTCCAAAAGGAAAATTATTTTGTTTGGTCCTCATCTTATTTGACCTATCCTGAGGGAGGGCATGACCTTTCCCTCCAGTGATGTCTGACATAATCTCTTTCAGTTCAGGCCTGAATAGGGTCTTTCCTTTGAAAGGGATGTTCAAAAGTTTAGTTTTAGATGACACATCAGCAGACCAGGATTTAAGCCATAACGCCCTGCGTGCTAAAATGGCAAAACCTGAATTCTTTGCCGCTAATTTAGCCAGTTGAAAAGCGGCATCTGTAATAAAAGAATTAGCCAATTTAAGGGCCTTAATTCTGTCCAAAATTTCTTCTAATGGAGTCTCCATTTGAAGAGCCTCTTCTAGAGCCTCAAACCAGAAAGCAGCTGCAGTAGTTGCAGGAACAATGCACGCAATAGGTTGAAGAAGAAAACCTTGATGAACAAAAATTTTCTTCAGGAGACCCTCTAATTTTTTATCCATAGGATCTTTGAAAGCACAACTGACTTGAATAGGTATAGTTGTACGCTTAGACAGAGTAGAAATAGCTTCCTCCACCTTAGGAACTGTCTGCTACGAGTCCCGCATGGTGTCAGATATGGGAAACATTTTCTTAAAAACAGGAGGGGGAATGAACGGAATACCTGGTCTATCCCACTCCTTAGCAATAATATTCACAATCCTCTTAGGGACTGGAAAAAAACATCAGTGTAAACAGGAACCTCTAAGTAATTATTCATCTTACACAATTTCTCTGGGACCACTAAAGGGTCACAATCATCTAGAGCCGCTAATACCTCCCTGAGCAATAAGTGGAGGTGTTCAAGCTTAAATTTAAAGGCCGTCATATCAGAATCTGTCTGAGGAAGCGTCTTTCCTGAATCAGAAATTTCTCCCTCAGATAACAAATCCCTCACCCCTACCTCAGAGCATTGTGAGGGCATATCAGATACGGCTACTAAAGCGTCAGACTGCTCAGCATTTTTCCTTAACCCAGAGCTGTCCCGCTTTACTTGTAAACCAGGCAGATAGGATAAAACCTCTGTGAAGGTTGTATTCATAACTGTGGCCATGTCTGGTAAAATAAATGAATTTGACGCACTAGAGGTACTTGGCGTCACTTGTGCATGCGTTACTGGTTGGGACACTTGGGGAGAGCTAGATGGCGAACCCTCATTTACTTCTGACTGAGAATCATCTATTGCTCTATTTTCAAGTGCTAATATATGTTCTTTATAGTTTATAGACATATCAGTACAATTGGGACACATTCTAAGAGGGGGTACCACAATGGCTTCCAAACATATTGAACAAGGATTTTCCTTGGTGTGAGACATGTTAAACAGGCTAGTAATGTAACAAGCAAGCTTAGAAAACACTGTAATCAAAGTAAATAACACTTAGAAATAAAATGGTACTGTGCCTTTAAGAGAAAAAAAAGCTGCACAAATTCTGCAAAACAGTGTAAAAAAGCAGTAAACATAACATTTTTACAGTAGTATCATATAGCCTTAGTAACGTTGCACAACTATGCAAATAAACAATTAACCCCTTAATGGCAAAACCGGATTGAAAAAACATCAAAACCGTTAAAGACTTTCAGCACCTTGCCACAGCTCTGCTGTGGCTCTTACCTGCCCTTCAGAACAATTTGTGGGGGAAAAAAAAACTTCTTTTACAGCCCTCAAACACGGCAGGAACCTCTGGAGAAGCAGTTAGAAGTCTCAGAGGAAAAGAAACTGCACAACTGAGGCGCGAAAATAGGCCCCTCCCACCTCACGCGATGTTTTGAGGCCTAACAGAAAAACACTAGAGTGTCTCTAAATTAACCATGTGGGTTAGAAAACTTAAAAACAAGCCACAATGATCCCTTTAGTCCCTTCAAAAAAACGTTATAATTGCATCATTTACTGAATAAACAAAAACGTTTTTACCAAACAGAGTCACCAGTAACTAATGAGCACTTGATGCAAGCTGAAATTCCTATCCCAGTGTCTGAATACAGCTTACCCTTCCCTCATGGGGATATTGCCAGCCTTTTCTAGAAATAACAGTCTGTCTAGAAAAAAATAGACTGAACATACCTTAATGCAGTTTAGCCTGCAAACTGTTCCCCCAACTGAAGTTTTCCTGTACTCTTCAGCCTTTGTGAGAACAGCAGTGGATCTTAGTTACAAAATGCTAAGATCATCGTCCTCCTTGCAGAAATCTTCATCCCTTTTCTGCCAGAGAGTAAATAGTACACACCGGTACCATTTAAAAATAACAAACTTTTGCTTGAGAAAATAAAAACCTAACTTTTTTGTCACCACACTCCTCTTTGCCCTTCCTAGCAGTTAAGCAGGCAGAGAGAATGACTGGGGGGGTGGGGGGTGGAGCTAAGGGGGGAGCTATATAGGCAGCTCTGCTGTGGGTGCTCTCTCTGCCACTTCCTGTAGGGGAGGAGAATATTCCCACAAGTAAGGATGAATCCGTGGACTCGATACATCTTACAAGAGAAACTCTAGTAACCCTTAATCTCATTCCTCCTGCATCTAAAGCCACCACCCCCTCCATTTGCGCACTTTGGAACTCTCGCTCTGTTTGCAACAAGCTCACTTCTATCCATGACCTCTTTATCTCCCACTCTCTCAATCTTCAGGCTCTCACAGAAACCTGGCTCTTTCCTCCAGACACTGCTTCCTCTGCTGCACTGTCACATGGGGGTCTCTACTTCAGCCACACTCCTAGGTCTGACAATAGACAAGGAGGTGGTGTTGGTATTTTACTTTCCTCTCGTTGCACCTTTCAACAAATACATCCCTTTTCTTTCCTCACATTTACTTCATTCGAGACACACATGATTTGCTTATTCTCTCCCCTCTCTATATGGGTTCCAGTCATATACCGCCCCCTGGCTCCGGAACTCTATTTCTAGATCACTTTGCCACCTGGCTACCTTACTTCCTTTCCTCAGATACCCCTGCCCTCATTCTCGATGACTTCAACCTCCCTGATGATAATCCCACTCTCTCCTCTGCAAAACAACTTCTGCAACTCACTTCCTCTTTCGGCCTGTCACAATGGACTGGCTCTCCCACTCACAAAGATGGTCACTCCCTTGATTTGATTTTCAGTTATCGATGCAATCTCAAACTTCACAAACTCACCTTTTCCTCTTTCTGACCACCACCTCCTCACTTTACCATCACCTTCCTCCCTAAAACCCTCCCTCCTTCTACCCCCACACTAAATTTCACAGAAGAATCAATTCATTAGCTCAGCAAAAGCTTGCTAGCTCTCTTGAAGCTCTTCTCTCTTCCATCCCCTCCTTTTCCTGTCCTGATGATTCCATCTGCCACTGTAACTCCACTCTTACATCGGTCCTTGATAACCTGGCCCCACCTACCATAGCTCGGAAAACTTACACTCATCCTCAGCCCTGGCATACTCCTCTTACACGGTACCTACGCAGATGCTCCCGTACTGCTGAGCGACACTGAAGGAAATCTCGGAGTTCTGCTTCACTATAAATTCATCTTGAACTCTTACTATTCTGCCCTTAATCTATACAAGCAACACTACTTCTCTACTCTTATCTCTACTCTTTCTTCAAACCCAAAACGTCTGTTCTCCACATTCAATACTTTTCTCCGCCCACCCCCACCTCCCACCACAACTTTTTTCTCAGGCCAAGATTTTGCCAGCTACTTCAACAACAAAATCAACTCCATCAGAACTGAAATCAGCTCTCAACATACTACCGGACTCCCACCCCCTCAAAAGCTCATAACCATCTAAAACCCTCATAGACATAAATTTAGCTCTTTTGCCCCTGTTAGAGAAGACAAAGTCTGCCCTTATACTATCCGCTCACCTCACTACCTGTCCCCTCGACCCCATCCCCTTACAACTACTCCCCTCCCTATCTTCTAACCCTTATCCCTATCTTCTAACCCTTATCCCTATTCTCACACACATCTTCAACCTCTCCCTCAGCACTGGTATAGTTCCCACATCTATTAAACATTAGTCACACCTATCCTCAAAAAACCTTCTCTCGATCCAACCACCCCATCCAACTACCGCCCTATTTCCCTACTACCTCTTGCCTCAAAGCTTCTTGAAAAGCTAGTATATGCACGTCTATCCTATTTCCTTACATTAAACTCCCTTCTTGACCCACTGCAATCTGGATTTCACCCCCTTCACTCAACAGAGACAGCAATTGTTAAGGTTACCAACAAACTACTTACAGCAAAATCAAAAGGCCACTTCTCTCTACTTATCCTCCTTGATCTGTCTGCAGCCTTTGATCGCCTTCTTTTGCTCCATACCCTCCAATCCTTCGGCATCTGTGACACAGCTCTCTCTTGGTTCTCTTCCTATCTGTCTAACCGTACCTTTAGTGTAGCCTTCTCTGGGGTATCCTCTGCCCCGTTACCTCTTTCTGTTGGGGTATTGCAAGGCTCTGTCCTTGGTCCCCTTCTCTTCTCAATCTACACGTCCTCACTAGGTTCTTTAATAAAGTTCCACGGGTTTCATTATCATTTGTATGCCGACGATACCTAAATATACCTCTCTGCACCAGAATTATCTCCTTTCTTGCTAACCCGTGTCACTGTCTCTCTCATATCTCATCTTGGATGTCCTCTCACTAGCTCAAGCTAAATCTCTCTAAATCTGAGCTCCTTATTTTCACCCCTTCTTCCAAAATCTCCACCCCCCATGTCTCTATAACTGTTGACAACTCCCTCATTACCCCAACCTCACATGCCCAATGTCTTGGGGTCACACTTGACTCAGATCTTTCTTTCACTCCTCACATTCAGTCCTTTGCTAAAGCCTGCCGCTTCCACTTTAAAAACATCGCTAAAATTAGACATTTCCTTACACAAGACACAACAAAGATTTTAATCCACTCTCTCATCCTTTCCCGCCTTGACTACTGCAACTCTATCCTCTCTGTTCCCCCTAGCTCCTTTACAATACATAATGAATGCCTCTGCCAGGCTCATCTTCCTTGCACGTCGCTCTTCATCTGCCGCACCTCTCTGCCAATCCAATCACTGGCTTCCTCTTGCCTCCAGGATTAAACACAAAATTCTCACTCTGACACACAAAGCCCTCAATTGCATTACTCCCCACTACAACTCAGACCTTGTCTCCAGATACTCTCCCTCCCGTCCCCTTCGCTATGCTCATGATCTCCTACTCTCCTCCTCTCTTGTTACCTCCACACATTCCCGTCTACAAGATTTCTCAAGACTGGCTCCCATCTTATGGAACTCTCTGCCTCGCTCCACAAGAATCTCCTCTAGTTTTAAAAGCTTCAAGTGCTCTCTGAAGACTACTATTCAGGGATGCTTACAACCTACACTAACCTTCCTATCTCCACTGCTATCCCCTAAAACCCCATAGCATGTAAGGCCAGCTGTTTGTAGTTCACCTTCATAAGAGCCAACTACAACAGCGCATCTCTCGACAGGATCCTCTACCCATTTGATCCCTGTAGTCGTTTTTTATATACCACCCATGTTCATAGCGCTGCGGAACCTGTTGGCGCTCTACAAATACCTGATATTATTAATATTATTATTATTATTATTATTAACATAGAGAAGGCTATGACTGCTATTCCAAATTCAAATTCACGTAAAAGATCTCTCCTAACATCTCATAAATCTAATGAAGTTTGTATTGATCTATAGCATACTGAAGTATTTCTGCTGATAAGGTTTTCTCTGACACAGAGGATCCTACTTCAGAGACTGAAATTGATAAATCAACCTTTCTATTGAATGTATTCATTCTTTATTAAGGAAGTATTGTTTATTTTGGGTATTGAGGAATCTAGTCCTCTTGATAACAATAATAGCATATGTTTAAATTCTGTTTTTTTAAGTTTCTGGGGTTACTCTTGAAGTTTTTCTTATTTCAGATGCTATCTATTATATGTTTAGTAAGGAATCTAAACGTAGTGCTTCTTTTTCCTTTCTTCTAGGTTTAAAAATCTATATCCTTTACCTATGGCTAATTTAGAGTTTTTTGGGGTAAAGTCCCTAAGGTGAGGCTATTTCTTCTCATGCCAAATGTACTTCTATCTTATGGAAGATATTTCTTCTTTTAAGAATTCTTTAGAAAGGAAGTTTGTTTCCTATCTTAGAGAAGCATAATTACATATTGGCTATATTTTTAAACCTACCATTTCTATGGCTGATGTTGCTGCTGTTTCAACTTTTTGGTTGAACAGTTTAGTTATCAGATCTTGAATTGTCTAAGCATTGTTCTTTTACTTCAACATGCTAATCATTTCATTTGTGATGCTATATTTAATGTCATTTTAATTCATATTAAATCTTTGTTTTAAGCCATTTTTAATAGAAAGGTTTTATGGTTTAAATCTCTGATATGGTGTTTTAATTTAGATTACTATTATTTTAGGATAGTAATTTTTTAGGTTCTCTATTGAATTTTATTATCTCCTCTATTACTGAGGAAAAGAGTTGATTTTTAAAGCTCCCAATTGTTTTTTCATTCCCCTAAGGCCTCGGTCTCTAATTTGAGATTTATTCTGAATTTGAATAAATCCAAGCCTTATAAATTAAACTAATTTCAGCCCCTAAGACTACATGAAGGTGCAGCCCTTAAACCAGTTCAACAGGTGGGGGGGGCAGATTGAATATATTTTAACACATTTGGACAGTTTCTGTTCAAAATCAGTGGATTTAGAATATTGTTTTCTCAGGGGTATCAAATAGGTTTCAGAATAAAAACCTCCCATGGGAGGATTCTTTCCGATGTTACAACAAACCCTGTGAAAGCTCAGGTTTTTCAGAAATGTGTTTCAGATTTAGAGTTTTCAGGGGTGATGGTTCCAGTTCCTCTGCAGAAATGGAGTTTGGATTTCTAATCAAATCTATTCATTCTCCCAAAGAAATAATTCGTTCAGACCAATTCTAGATCTGAAATTTTTAAATCGTTTTGTAAGAGTCCCAACTTTCAAGATGGTGAATATAGGGACTTGTCTGCCTTTCTATTCAGCAAGGTCACTTCATGTCCACAATACTTACAGGACACTTATTTTCACATTCCAATTCATTCAGACCACTATTCTTTTCCGAGATTCTCTTTTCTAGATAAGCATTACCAATTTGTCGCTCATCCTTTTGGGCTAGTGACAGCTCAGATCAATTTAAAATAGAGGTTCTTAATTCCTTAGACAAGGGTCACCTTTTTAGGTTTCCAGATAAGATTTAGCATCTATGATTCTTTCTCTTATAGACTATAGACAAAGTTAATTTTAGTTTGTCTAAACCTCCAGTCTCTATTTTCTTTACTGGTTATGTGCATGGAAGTTTTAGGTCTCATGACTGCAGCATCAGGTGCGATCCTCTTTGCTCGTTTTCGTTTGAGGCCTCTATAGCTTTACATGTTGCACCATAGGTGCAGGGATTATTTAAAGATATCACAACTGATATACTTAATACCAACACTCTTTTCTCTCCGATTTGGTGGTTGAACTATCACCTTATTGTTCAGGGGGCCTCATTTGTTCGTCCTACCTGGACTGTATTCTCAACAGATGCAAGTTTTTCAGGTGGGGGAGCTGTCTATAAGTCTCTGACAGCACTAGGGGTTGTGAAACCTCAGAAGGTGAGGTTACCAATCAATATTTTAAACTCCATGTTATTTTCAGGGCACTTCAGGCATAGCCACTATTGAAGAGAGAACTTTTACATTTGTTTTCAAACAGACAATATCACAACAGTGGCACATGTCAATCATCAAGGAGGGACTCCCAGTCCTTCAGTTATGGAGAAAGTATCTCGGATACTTTCTTGGACGGAATCCAACTCTTGTCTAATTTCTGCGATTCATATCCCAGTTGTAGACAATTTGGAAGGGGATTATCTCAGCCGTCAGACTTTATATCCGGAGGAGTGGTCTCTCCACCCAGATGTGTTTTTTCATCTAGTGCATATGTGGGGTCTTCCAGAAATAGATCTGATGATCTCTTGTCTAAACAAGAAGCTTTCCAGATACCTTTCCAGGTACAAGGATCGTCAGGCAGAGATGGTGGATGCTCTAGCAGTTTCTTGGTTTTTACCAACCTGCTTACATTTTTCCGCCTCTGGTTCTTTTTCCAAGGGTGATTTCCAAAATAATAATGGAATGATCTTATGTGTTTCTGATAGCACCAGCTTGGCCTCTCAGGTTTTGGTATGCGGACCTCGTCAGGATGTCCAGCTGCCAGCCTTGGTCAGTTCCTTTAAAGGGACAGTATACTGAAAAATGTTTTTTTGCTTAATGTGTTTACAATTGCTTTTTTTTACCAACTGCAGAGAAAAAAATGTATGAAAAATAGCTTTTTATGTTTTTTTTGTGTATATTAAAGCTCTGATTTTGTGTTTTGAAGCCACAACCTAATAAAATGGGTTGAGCTTGTAGTTATAATCAGATCTCATTACTGTATCACACTGTATACATATACCTGCTTCTTTATCTTATATCTTTCCATAAAACAATTACCAGTACTTGGAGAGAACAATGGAAAATCAACATTGTATTACCTTATCTCTGCTATATCCCACTTGGAGTGTACTTTCTTCTGCTGGCTGTGTTTACAAAGCTTATCTATAGCTGGGACCTGCGGCCACAAACTTTCAGAATAGGTGGGGATACCACATGCTAAATCAACTATTTCAAATGCCAATATAAGGGTAAAGGAGTTATTTGTAAACAATTTAATACACTCCAGCAGGTAAAGTGGATCATTGGGAACAAATTAAAGGGGAGACATTTTTTGAGTAAACTGTCCCTTTAAGGCTAAGGGTTTGGAAAACCTATATTTTATGATGTTCAACTCATGATTATTCTTGGCATTCTTTTAGAATTCCTAGGATTTTACAGTTTCTTCAGGATGGTTTGGATAAAGGTTTTGTCTTTTCTCTTTATCTGATTTTCCATCAAGATAAAGCTGTTCTGCGGACTTCATTTAAATTTTTGAATAACGTTGTGAATTCTAACAACATAAATATGGAAATTGTTGTTCCTTCTTTGTGTCCTAGTCCTAAGAATACCCTTGAAGGGTCTTTACATTCTTTGGATGTGGTAAGAGCTTTGAATTATTATGTTGAGGCTACTTAAGATTTCAGAAAGACTTCTAGTCTATTAGTTATTTTTGTCTGGCTCCAGGAAAGTTCAGAAAGCCTCTGTTATTTCTCTGGCTTTTTGGTTGAGACTTTCGATTCACAAAGCTTATTTGGAGGCGGGGCAGTCTCCGCCTGAGAGAAATACAGCTGTTTCTACTAGATCAGTTGCCACTTCTTGGGCTCTCAAGAATGAAGCTTCAGTTGATCAAATTTGAAAAGCAACAACTTGGTCTTCTTTGCATACTTTTACTAAATTTTACCATTTTTATGTGATTGCTTCTTCGGACACAGCCTTTGGTAGACTGGTTTTTCAGGCAGTTGTCTCAGCTTGATTCTAATGCTTTTGATTTGAGTTTTTTTGAAATTTTTAAGAAAACAATTATTTTTTGGGATTTAATTTCTCAGCGGAAATAGCTGTTTTTATTTTATCCCTCCCTCTCTAGTGACTTGTGGACTTCCACATCTTGGGTATTATATCCCATACGTCACTAGCTCATAGACTCTTGCCACTTACATGAAAGAAAACATAATTTATGTAAGAACTTACCTGATCAATTAATTTCTTTCATAGTGGCAAGAGTCCATGAGACCCACCCTATTTTTTGTGGTTATGATTTTTTTGTATAAAGCATATTATTTTTTCCAGTTCCTCTTTTTGTATACTTTTTACTCCTTTTAATACAGCTCACTTCTTGGCTATATGTTAAACAGAAGTATGAGTGAGGTGGGAGGTGTATTTATAGGCATTTTGAGGTTTGGGAAAATTTGCCCCCTTCTGGTAGGAATGTATATCCCATACGTCATGGACTCTTGCCACTATGAAAGAAATGAATTTATAAGTTAAGTTCTTACAAAAATTATGTTTTTTTCCTGCAGATCATCTTTATGTAACATAGCAGGGCCCTCTATCTATTTGCTTCTTATATATGTTACCTTTGCATAGAATACTTATGTTTATAGTGATGCTGAATCTGTTGGCGTTCTACACAAATAAATGTTAACAATAATACGAAAGATAATAAAAAAAATTAAGTGCATTGAACAAAACAACAGTGGAAAGAACTTTCATCTTCTGCTTGAAGTACAACATGTAAGGTGAAAAGAAAGTGTAAGATGTCCTTCAAAATGCATCTTCACTAAATTCAAAGAAAGTAACATCCAACTCAAAGACCTAGGACATAGAGACTGTCCTAGCAGGGTGAACCCTGAGCCCTTTTTGTACTGAAATAAAGTTAATAGGCTTTAATAGTACACTGAGCAATACAACTTGAAACCATACTGTTAAAAGGAGCATTTTCTCTTTTTATGTCCTTGGAAGATCACAATGAGTTTGTCAAAAACCATTAAGTCCTCAGTTGTTTTTTTTTGGTATAGATGTAAACATCTTATTTGATCCAAGGTATCCAATAGTTTATCTTTCACATATGTTTGGGGAACTAGCAATGGAAAAACTGGAAATAAGTTCAAATCAACTAGGAGGTAAAGAAGAAAAAACTAACAGAAAAGGAAAAGCTAGCTTCAGATGAAATTAAAGATGGCATTTCCAGAGCGGAGGATAAGAGAGTAGGTACTGTCTTAAGACAGTTATCTACCTGAAGCTGATGATTAGATGAGTTTACTTACTGTAAATTAGACAGAAACATATGAAAATATATAGAATAATTTGATCGCACAGGTTAGGGATATTAGCATACTGAACAGATCATAAAATGTTTACTGAAAAACTAAAATTACTAGATTGACCATTTTTAAATAAAATACCCCCAACCCACTAAGGAGACCATGCCTGATTGCCAGAAGGTGCATTGCATCCAACTAGATAATTTTATGACCTGCATCACTGAAAAAGGAAATGTCTAATTGAATCTGATGCCAGGTTTTCTGCTAATTTATCTAAGCAATCCTGAATTTTGCAAGCCCTGATTTCCAATTAATACAGTTTGTCTTCATTTCTATTTTACTGGCAATTTGTTTTTTGTGGTAGAATCCAAAGTTGCTACCCATATCTCTAAATTCAAGTGTGAAGTAGTTAAGTGTAAAATAGGTGAGATTTTGCGTGTGTGTGTGTGTATGTATACACACACACACATATAGTGGTAGGAGCATGCATACATTATGAAAATATATACACAGCACAGGGGAAGAGCCAGGTTGATCTGGGAACAGGAATGAGCAAGTTAGAAAAATTGATGCAGTTAGGTGGGGTTTCTGTATATATAAAAGAAAAAAAGAGAGAGTCAGAGCTTCCAAACCAGGATCATCCAGCAAAATATGAGGCAATTAATGCAGCAGTCTTAAAGGGCCATGATACCCAAATGTTGAAACACTTGAAAGTGATGCAAAATTGCTGTAAAAAGCTGACTAGAAAATATCACCTGAACATTTCTATGTAAAAAAGTAAAGATATTTTACCTCAAAATGTCTTAAGTATTCAAATCCCATTGCAAAGGACTTTAATCAGTAAATCAGTATGTCTATCCCGGGACAGGCAAGGGAGTGAGCTTCGTGCACATTTATGTTATTCCCTTATTCAGTTTAAGGAAGTTTACTATGAAATCTCATGAGATCACAGTAAAAGAGTTCATGACCTCAGCAATGCTGATGCTGATTGGCTGCTGTTCATTTCTTCATTTTTTTTTTTTTACCTGCAGCTGGGAGTAGCTGAATATAACTTTTTACACAGAACTTACTCTATTGAGCTGAGGAAATTGTGAGGTAAAATATCTTCCTTTTTTACATAGAGATGCTCAGGTGATATTTTACTGTCCGCTTTTTACAGTTATACTGCATCAGTTTCAAGTGATTTAGCATATGAGTAGTACGGTATATCCCTTTAAGCAATATATTCTTAAAAAAATAATAGAACAATTAAACCTTATATACACCGGGGGAGGAGCCAACGCCCGAAGAAGCTGGACGTCTCTAAACAGAGCTTCTGACTTTTGGGCTAAAATTCGAAAAACTTCACAATATTATAGTACTTTATTTCCCCAGTTTGGCCATACAGCAGTTTGGAGACACTTTTGTGGCAGCGCAAGGGAGACAAACATCTAAACATCTAAGCAGCTGATACATCCTAGATCTGAGTCTCTCCAGCTTCGGCATACAGTACGAACCGCCATCTTAACCGCTGAACCTAACAGAGCTTGAAATTAACGGAGAAGCCTGCGAGTTACTACCTACTACCTCCTAAGAGCCCAAGATTAAAAAGCACCTACTTTATATATCTCTGGAAGCAGCGGCAGGTAGATTGCAGGCAGTTTGCCTGCTGTGCCCGGAGCGCAGCACCAGCATGGAGGCGTGGGAGCAGTCTACACGACGGCTCATCAACGAGCATTTTCAGAACTTGAAGGCAGATCTTACCTTATGGATCGCAACCCTGACACTAGGGCCAAAGCCGACTGTAGACACCCCACAGGATTATAAGCAAGTGGAGGCAGGCGCTACAACTTCACTCGTGTTCGCGCCTCTGGAGGAACTTGAACCCGCCATTGACGGCCGATCTGTGGAATCCCTGGGATCAGACCAGGTGAGGCTGATCATGGGGGAAAGCACTTCCACTCAGGGTCTAGTGGTGATTCAAAGAGTAGCTGGACTGACAAAGGTGGGCAGATTTCTGCCGCAGAGAACAATACAATCTTGTGTACATACCTACATCCAGCATGTTCTTTTACATACGCAAGACCAGACAGAGACTCACGCCCAGGCTACATCCTTGCCACCTTACAAGACAACAGTAATAGCCATCATTGAAGAATCATTATGGCCTTTATACGATCTTCTGTACTTTATGAGACAGTGTCTTTGGGATGATGAAGACAAGATGTTCGAGCTGAGTTTAACTTACCGTGAAGCGGGCTAGCTACACTGTCAGCAATATTCGCCTCATGAGAAAATAGACAGTATATAAGTTATGGACAGTTACCTCATCTCATTTATAGCTATTATACATATAAGTTGGTTTACTGTTGGTGTTTGACTTATGCATGTTAACCTAGTTCCATTTTATAGAGTACGATCTAATTTTGCTCTTCAATATGGCTGTCTAGTTGGCCATTTCAATATCTTGTTTAATCAACTACTTGGCATATTTTACTTTGCTTACAGCTAATACTGTGTCTATTATGTACATATGCTCCTGGGTCTTATAGTTTGATGTCAACCTTATAATGCGCAGGTAGTTCCTTCAATTAGCTCTGGGGATCACTGTTTGTTCTAAAGCTGCCTTCCCCTTACAAGCTTAGACGCCTGAGTTAAGGGGCTATATACATACCTTAAACCCAAACTGCATCAAAACATACGCATTCATAATCTCCCCTCCCTTGGTTCTATCCATTTATGAATTGTCTGCTCCTGGATGGGGGGCCCACGTCCAGGGGATATGGCAGCCTTGTTCTGAAGGGGAAACTTTCAATGGTTTAATCACTTTCACATTGATTTATCTCTATCTGGGTTCAAATCCACTTTCTTTATCTAATACCCTATCTCTCAGTAACAATTGCAGATTAATTACGTTGAGGACTACGGCCTGCACCTTGCTTACCCCGCCCACTTTCTAGCTAGTGTTATTACCAACATCTACCCAAGTCTAGTGTGTAGACACCTTCTAATATGCCATGGTCTTTTTTTGAGGTCTGGTTTATTTAGTTCACATGCAACAAAGAGGTGGTGATTCAGTGCCACTGTGCATGCAGTGTTAAGCTTTGTGTCCTACAGTGGCATTCTTTCTCTCACTTATTTTTATTTAAATTCATTTATTTCATATATTTTATATAATCTAGTCTGCACTTCACTTCTTCTAGACATTAAATATACTAGTATACTGAGTAATGCTCCTTAGCTGAGTCTTATGGGTACTCCAGGACATTATGGAATAAGCTGTTTCAATAAAACCTTACTAGGCGGGTATGGTTATTCTATAATCCAAAAGTCTCCTTAGGTATACATACCACTTACTATATTTCAACCTAACTCCTCTCCCCCCCCCCAATAATGTACCTCCTTATTTAGGAGTGCTACTCATGCGGCTTATCTTTCCTATGCCGCATCTTACTACAGTAAAATATTTTGCAACGCAACATACTATATTGTTTATAAATCGCAAAAATTGTTTTACTACATTATTAGTCACCAGTTGTAACATTATAAAAATGTAAAATTTGAGGTGAATATTAAGGGATCCCTGAGTGATCACTTCTATTCTAGGCAGCCTTCTACAAATGTTCATTCTCCCTTTTCGTGGGTTGAGGTCCAAGAGTGGCCTCCTACTTTTGCACAGAAGGTTTTAACGATCATTGGCACTTACATATTATGTCTTTCAATAGTACAATTGTTGCTATTAACCTTGGTTTATGCAGCCTATAATGTAAATTGTATATGATACCTTGTTACTGTCAATTTCTGAAGATGACTGTACAATGCTCAATTGTTTAACTTGTTTGCCAACACTTTTCCCTCAATAAAAATATTGGGGGAAAAAAAAGAAAAAAACAAAAAAAAAAAAAACCTTATATACACCTGATAAAATCATCAGTATTCAGCTAGAAGAATTGCCGTCTTTTTTTGTTTATCCTATTTTTGAAGGCACAAAATATGATGAACATTTTTCTAACATACCTTATAAAAATGTTATTAACAAAATCACACGTAAAAACACTGATCTGTAGAGTAAGTATAGCAAGCTTCTGTGTGTGTGTATGTGTGCGTGTGTATGTATGTGTGTATGTGCGTGCGTGCAAATGTATGTATGTGCGTATGTATGTATATATGTGTGTGTGTGTGTATGTATGTGTGTAAGTGCATGCGTATGCATGTATGTGCGTGTGTATGTATTTATATATGTGTGTGTGTGTATGTATGTGCTGGTATGTATGTGTGTGTATGTGTGCGTGTATGTGTGTATGTATGTGCTGGTATGTATGTGTGTGTGTGTGCGTGTATGTGTTTGTGTGTGTGTGTGTGTGTATGTATGTATGTGTGTGCATGCATGTGTGTGCATGCGTATGTGTATGTATGTATGTGTGTGTGTATGTATGTATGTATTTATGTGTGTGTGTTTGTGTGTATTTATGCATGAGTGTTTGTGTGTATTTATGCATGCGTGTATGTGTGTGCGTGTGTATGTATGTGTGTGTGTGTGTGCGTGCGTATGTGTATGTATGTATGTATGTGCGTGCGTATGTATGTATTTATGTGTGTGTGTATGTGTGTATTTATGCATGCGTGTGTATGTGTGTGTGTATGTATGTGAGTGAAAATATGTATCTGGACAGGACATTGGATTGTGCTACTACCTGTAAGTAATTCACATAACACTTTTTCAGTCTTTTCTTTAGTTACATAAAACAAATCTTTTATGTATTTTAAAGAGGGTGCAGTTCAGCAAAACTAAAATATTTTTTATAGGAGAAAAATATAATGTAATTGATGTCCATTTATCTTGAGCAAAACTACATTACTGTATATACACAATATGCTTTTAAGATCAAACTTAATAGTCAAAACTTCTACCGATACAATTATTTTCTGCTACGAATAAAAAACAAGAGCATCAGGACACACAAAGTCAGCTGCTAGTAACAAACTCCATCAAGGCAACAATGTAATATTTATAAAGGGAATTGTTCCAGATTTGTATAAAAAGATTAATTAATTTTTTTTTGGTCTCCGGAAAGAGAACAGAATCTCTTCTCTAATCGACATTTGATATGCAAAATATATAATTTCATAGGTCGACTTACTTGTACTGTAGAACTAATCTCAGCTGCAAAGCCGCCTGTTACTGGAGCCTCGTGACTGATTAATAAACGCCCAGTCTTTGCCACGGACTGAAAGAAGAAATAGATATGTTTATTTAAACAGAATATTTAATGCATTTTTGTTGTTTTTTACATCAATGAAGTTTCAAAAGTACAATCTGTTTGTTAATATCACTTAAACATGAAAAAAAAAATCAATATCTATAATGTATGTATGTGTGCTGTGTGTGTTACAGTCAACCCTTGGTCTTTGCTTACTTTTGGCTAGATTACGAGTTTTGCGGTACGAGTGAAAAAGCAGCGTTAAGGCTCTTTTTCACTACTGCTGATATTACGAGTTTTGCAGGTATAGCTGTACCGCACATTTTTTTGGCTGTAACGCAACATAATTACCGCAGCTTTCAAAAAGTCCTTTTCAATGGGACTTCCTTAGCGCCGGTATTACAAGTCTCCCTGGGAGGCCAAAAAGTGAGTGGTACAGCCTATAACTACAAGATCCATACCGTAAACTGAAAGTCAGTAGTTATGAGTTTTACACTACAAAGCTGTTACATAAAACTCATAACTAAAGTGCTAAAAAGTACACTTACACCCATAAACTACCTATTAACCCCTAAACCGAGGCCCTCCCGCATCGCAAACACTAAAATTAAATTATTAACCCCTAATCTGCCGCTCCTGACATTGCCACCACTATAATAAACATATTAACCCCTAAACCGCCATACTCCCACATCGCAAAGTTAGTTAAATATTATTAACCCCTAATCTGGTACCCCTAGCATCGCCGCCACCTACCTACATTTATTAACCCCTAATCTTCCGCCCCCAACGTCGCCGCCACTATACTAAATTTATTAACCCCTAAACCTAACCCTAACACCCCTAACTTTAATGTAATTAAAATAAATCTAAATAAAATCTACTATTAATAACTAAATAATTCCTATTTAAAACTAAATACTTACCTGTAAAATAAACCCTAAACTAGCTACAATATAACTAATAGTTAATAATAGCCCCAAAGAAATCAGTTCTTTTACCTGTAAAAAAAATACAAACAACCCCCCAAAAGTAAAACCCACCACCCACACAACCAACCCCCCAAATAAAATCCTAACTAAAAAAAACCTAAGCTCCCCATTACCCTGAAAACATAATTTATGTAAGAACTTACCTGTTAAATTCATTTTTTTCATATTGGCAAGAGACCATGAGCTAGTGACGTATGGGATATACATTCCTACCAGGAGGGGCAAAGTTTCCCAAACCTCAAAATGCCTTCAAATACACCCCTCACCACACCCACAATTCAGTTTAACGAATAGCCAAGAAGTAGGGTGATAAGAAAGGAGCGAAAGCAAGGAATTTGAATAATTGTGCTTTATACAAAAAAAATCATAACCACCACAAAAAGGGTGGGCCTCATGGAGTCTTGCCAATATGAAAGAAATGAATTTATCAGGTAAGTTCTTACATAAATGATGTTTTCTTTCATGTAATTGGCAAGAGTCCATGAGCTAGTGACG
This sequence comes from Bombina bombina, assembly GCF_027579735.1. Classification (NCBI taxonomy): domain Eukaryota; kingdom Metazoa; phylum Chordata; class Amphibia; order Anura; family Bombinatoridae; genus Bombina; species Bombina bombina. The sequence goes on along the minus strand of NC_069502.1, from coordinate 539,584,859 downwards.
TATGGGATAGCAAATACCCAAGATGTGGAACTCCACGCAAGAGTCACTAGAGAGGGAGGGATAAAAATAAAGACAGCCAATTCCGCTGAAAAAAGAATCCACATCCCAAATCAAAAAATTTTAATCTTATAATAAAAAAAACCCTGAAATTATAAGCAGAAGAATCAAACTGAAACAGCTGCCTGAAGAACTTTTCTACCAAAAACTTCTTCTGAAGAAGAGAAAACATCAAAATGGTAGAATTTAGTAAAAGTATGCAAAGAAGACCAAGTTGCTGCTTTGCAAATATGATCAACAGAAATTTCATTCTTAAAAGCCCAGGAAGTAGAAACTGACCTGGTAGAATGAGCCATAATCCTCTGAGGCGGGGATTTACCCGACTCCAAATAAGCATGATGAATCAAAAGCTTTAACCAAGAAGCCAAATAAATGGCAGAAGCTTTCTGACCTTTCCTAGAACCAGAAAAGATAACAAATAGACTAGAAGTCTTTCTGAAATCTTTAGTAGCTTCAACATATTTCAAAGCTCTTACCACAGCCAAAGAATGCAAAGATTTTTCCAAAGAATTCTTAGGATTAGGACGCAACGAAGGAACAACAATTTCTCTACTAATGTTGTTGGAATTCACAACCTTAGGTAAAAATTTAAATGAAGTCAGCAAAACCGCCTTATCCTGATGAAAAATCAGAAAAGGAGAATCACAAGAAAGAGCAGATAATTCAGAAACTCTTCAAGCAGAAGAGATAGCCAAAAGAAACAATACTTTCCAAGAAAGTAATTAATGTCCAGAGAATGCATAGGCTCAAACGGAGGAGCCTGTAAAGCTCTCAAAACCAAATTAAGACTCCAAGGAGGAGAGATTGACTTAATGACAGGCTTGATACGAACCAAAGACTGTACAAAACAACGAATGTCAGGAAGATTAGCAATTTTTCTGTGAAACAGAACAGAAAGAGCAGAGATTTGTCCTTTCAAAGAACTTGCAGACAAACCCTTATCCAAACCATCCTGAAGAAACTGTAAAATTCTAGGAATTCTAAAAGAATGCCAAGAGAACTTATGAGAAGAACACCATGAAATGTAAGTCTTCCAAACTCAGTAATAAATCTTTCTAGACACAGATTTACGAGCCTGCAACATAGTATTGATCACTGAGTCAATCTCTATGACTAAGCACTAAATGTTCAATCTCCATACCTTCAAATTTAATGATTTGAGATCCTGATGGAAAAACGGGCCTTGAGATAGAAGGTCTGGCCTTAACAAAAGTGGCCAAGGTTGGCAAATGGACATCCGAACAAGATCCGCATACCAAAACCTGTGTGGCCATGCTGGAGCCACCAGCAGTACAAACGAACGCTCCATTATGATTTTGGAAATCACTCTTGGAAGAAGGACTAGAGGCGGAAAGATATAAGCAGGTTGATAATTCCAAGGAAGTGACAACGCATCCACTGCTTCCGCCTGAGGATCCCTGGATCTGGACAGATACCTGGGAAGTTTCCTCTTTAGATGAGAAGCCATCAGATCTATTTCTAGAAGCCCCCATATCTGAACAATCTGAAGAAACACATCTGGATGAAGAGACCATTCTCCCGGATGTAAAGTCTGGCGACTGACATAATCCGCTTCCCAATTGTCTATACCTGGGATATGGACCGCAGAGATTAGACAGGAGCTGGATTCCGCCCATGCAAGTATCAGAGATACTTCTTTCATAGCTTGAGGACTGTGAGTCCCACCTTGATGATTGACATACGCCACGATTGTGACATTGTCTGTCTGAAAACAAATAAACGGTTCTCTCTTCAGAAGAGGCCAGAACTGAAGAGCTCTGAAAATCGCAAAGAGTTCTAAAATATTGATTGGTAATCTCACCTCTTGAGATTTGCAAACCCCCTGCGCTGTCAGAGATGCCCAGAAAGCTCCCCAACCTAAAAGACTTGCATCTGTTGAAATCACAGTCCAGGTTAGATGAAGAAAAGAGGCCCCCTGAACCAAATGGTGGTGATCTAACCACCAAGTCAGAAATAGTCAAGTATTGGGATTTAAGGCTATCAATTGTTATATCTTTGTATAATCCCTGCACCACAGGTTCAGCATACAAAGCTGAAGAGGTCTCATGTGAAAATGAGCAAAGGGGATCGCGTCCGATGCTGCAGTCATGAGACCTAAAACCTCCATGCACATAGCTACTGAAGGGAATGACTGAGACTGAAGGTTCCGACAAGCTGAAACCAATTTCAGACGTCTTTTGTCTGTTAGAGACAAAGTCATGGATACTGAATCTATTTGGAATCCTAAAAAGGTTACCCTTGTCTGAGGAATCAAGGAACTTTTTGGTGAATTGATCCTCCAACCATGTTTTTGAAGAAACAACACAAGTTGATTCGTTTGAGATTCTGCAGAATGTAAAGACTGAGCAAGTACCAAGATATCGTCCAAATAAGGAAACACCGCAATACCCCACTCTCTGATTACAGAGAGAAGGGCACAGAGAACCTTTGAGAAGATCCTTGGAGCTGTTGCTAGGCCAAAAGGAAGAGCAACAAATTGGTAATGCTTGTCTAGAAAAGAGAATCTCAGGAACTGATAGTGATCTGGATTAATTGGAATATGAAGATAAGCATCCTGTAAGTCTATTGTGGACATATAATGCCCTTGCAGAAAAAAAGGCAGAATAGTCCTTATAGTCACCATTTTGAATGTTGGTATTCTTACATAACGATTCAAAATTTTTAGATCCAGAACTGGTCTGAAAGAATTCTCTTTCTTTGGTACAATGAACAGATTTGAATAAAACCCCAGACCCCGTTCCAGATATGGAACTGGCACAATTCCCACAGATGACTCCAGGTCTGAAACACACTTCAGGAAAGCCTGAGCCTTTACTGGGTTCACTTGAATGCGTGAAAGAAAGAACCTTCTCACAGGCGGTCTTACCTTGAAACCTATTCTGTACCCATGAGAAACAATATTCTGTATCCAATGATTTTGAATTGAATTGATCCAAACATCTTTAAAAAATCGTAGTCTGCCACCTACCAGATGTGCTGGAATTAGGGCCGCACCTTCATGCGGACTTGGGGGCTGGTTTTGATTTTCTAAAAGGCTTGGATTTATTCCAGACTGGAGAAGGCTTCCAATTGGAAACCGTTCCTTTAGGGGAAGGGTCAGGCTTCTGTTCCTTATTCTGACGAAAGGAACGAAAACGGTTAGCAGCCCTAAAATTACCCTTAGATTTTTTATCCTGAGGCAAAAAAGCTCCCTTCCCCCCAGTGACAGTTGAAATTATAGAATCCAACTGAGAACCAAACAATTTATTACCTTGGAAAGAGATAGCAACGTTGATTTAGAAGTCATATCCGCATTCCAAGATTTAAGCCATAAAGCTCTTCTAGCTAAAATAGCTAAAGACATATACCTGACATCAATTCTAATGATATCAAAAATGGCATCACAAATGAAATTATTAGCATGTTGAAGTAGATTAACAATGCTATACACATTATGATCTGGTACTTGTTACGCTAAAGCCTCCAACCAAAAACTTTAAGCCGCAGCAACATCAGCCAAAGAAATGGCAGGCCTAAGAAGATGACCTGAACATTAATAAGGCTTCCTTAGATAAGATTCAAGCTTCCTATCTAAAGAATCTTTAAAAGAAGTACTATCTGCCGTAGGAATAGTAGTACATTGAGCAAGAGTAGAGATAGCCCCATCAACTTTGGGGATTTTTTCCCAAAACTCCAATCTATGAGACGGCAAAGGGTACAGTCTCTTAAACCTTAAAGAAGGATTAAATGAAGTACCCAAACTATTCCATTCCCTAGAAATTACATCTGAAATAGCATCAGGAACTGGAAAAACCTCTGGAATAACTACATGAGGTTTAAAAACCGAAGTTAAACGTTTACTGGTTTTAATATCAAGAGGACTAGTCTCCTCCATATCTAATGCAATCAACACCTCTTTCAATAAAGAACGAATAAACTCCATTTTAAATAAATATGAAAATTTGTCAGTTTTGTCATCAGAGATAGATAAATCAGAATGCTGGCGGTCATTTAAAAATTCATCTAATTTATGAGAAGTTTTAGAAGACCTTTTACGTTTATTAGAAGGAGGTATAAAAGACAGGGCCTTTTGAATAGAATTAGAAACAAATTCTCTCACATTAACAGGAATATCCAGAACATTACATGTTGAAGGAACAAAAACAGGTAATGGACTACTACTAATGGAAATATTGTCTGCTTTTGAAAGTTTATCATGACAACTAACACAAACTACAGCCGGAGGAACAGTTACCACAAGTTTACAACAAATGCACTTAGCTTTGGTAGAACCGACATCAGACAGCAGCATTCCAGAAGTAGATTCTGATACAGGGTCAGACTGAGACATCTTGCAATATGTAATAAAAAAAACAACATATAAAGCAAAATTATCAAATTCCTTAAATGACAGTTTCAGGAATGGGAAAAAATGCAGAATAAGCCTCTGGAAACCAGAAGCAAAAAGAAACAAAGACTTAAATAATGTCAAAAAAACTGGCGCCAAGTATGACGCCCACAATTGACAATTTTTTTTGGCGCCAAAAACCTCTGCAACAAACACGTGCGTCATAGATGACGCAACTACGTGAAAACTCTCGGTGCCAACTAAGACACCAGAAATGACGACATTACGTCAACAAACGTAATTCTCGCGCCAAAAAAAGTCTCGCGCCAAGAATGACGCAATAAATTATAGCATTTTTTGCTCCCGCGAGCCTAACAGCCCGCAATTTAGAAAGAAAAGTCAATTGAAATAAATTTCCAGTTAAGAAAAAAAATGTATTCATATGCATTTCCCAAAATGAAACTAACAGTCTGTAAGAAGGAAATATACTGATTAACCTGAATCATGGCAAATATAAGTATAAAACATATATTTAGAACTTTACATATAAAGTGCCAAACCATAGCTGAGAGTGTCATAAATAAAATAAGACATACTTACCAAAAGACACTCATCTACATATAGCAGATAGCCAAACCAGTACTGAAACGAGAATCAGCAGAGGTAATGGTATATAAGAGAATATCGTCGATCTGAAAAGGGAGGTAGGAGATGAATCTCTACGACCGAAAACAGAGAACCTATGAAATAGATCCCTGATAGGATGACCATTGCATTCAATAGGCAATACTCCCTTCACATCCCTCTGTCATTCACTGCACTCTGAGAGGAAACCGGGCTTCAGCATGCTACGAAGCGCATATCAACGTAGAAATCTAGCACAAACTTACTTCACCACCTCCATAGGAGGCAAAGTTTGTAAAACTGAATTGTGGGTGTTGTGGGGGGTGTATTTATAAGCATTTTGAGGTTTGGGAAACTTTTCCCCTCCTGGTAGGAATGTATATCCCATACGTCACTAGCTCATGAACTCTTGCCAATTACATGAAAGAAAAGGGCATTTTGATGGACATTGCCCTTAAAGCCTTAAAAAAAAAAAACTAACACTAATCCCAAAGATCCACTTACAGTTTTTGAAGACACGACATCCATCCTCAAAGAAGCCGGCAGAAGTCCTCAACGAAGCGGCAGAAGTCTTCATCCAACCGGCCAGAAGTCTTCATCCAGACGGCATCTTCTATCTTGATCCATCTGGCGCGGAGCCAGTCCATCTTCAAGACATCCGGCACAAAGCATCCTCTTCATACGGTCCCAGCCGTACACTGAAGGTTCCTTTAAAGGTTCCAAGATGGCGTCCCTTGAATTCCGATTGGCTGATAGAATTCTATCAGCCAATCAGAATTAAAGGTGAAAAAATCCTATTGGCCAATAGGATTTTTTCACCTTTAATTCCGATTGGCTGATAGAATTCTATGAGCCAATCGGAATTCAAGGGACACCATCTTGGATGACGTCACTTAAAGGAACTGTCATTTAGTAAGAAGACTTCGTTGGAAGAGTCGTCTTAAGAAGAGAATGCTCCGTGTCGGATGTCTTGAAGATCGACCCGCTCCGCGCCGGATGGATGAAGATAGAAGATGCCGTCTGGATGAAGACTTTTGGCCGGTTGGATGAAGACTTTTTTTGTTGAGGACTTCTGCTGCTTCGTTGAGGACTTCTGCTGCTTCGTTGAAGACTTCTGCTGCTTCGTTGAGGACTTGGTTTTTTTAAGGGTTTATTGGGTGGGTTTTATTTTTAGATTAGGTCTTTTGGGCGGAAAAAGAGCTAAATGCCCTTTTAAGAGCAATGCCCATCCAAATTCCCTTTTCAGGGCAATGGGGAGCTTAGGTTTTTTAGTTAGGATTTTATTTGGGGGGTTGGTTGTGTGGGTGGTGGGTTTACAGGTAAAAGCGGATTTCTTTGGGGCAATGCCCCGCAAAAGGCCCTATTAAAGGATATTGGTAGTTTAGTTTAGGCTAGGGTTTTTTTTTATTTTGGGGGGCTTGTTTTATTTTGATAGGGCTATTAGATTAGGTGTAATTAGTTTAAATATCTGATAATTTATTTTTTTATTTTGTGTAATTTAGTGGGTTTTTATTTGTAATTTAGTTAATTGTATTTAATTTAGGTAATTGATTTAATTGTAGTGTAAGGTTAGGTGTTAGTGTAATTCAGGTTAGGTTTTATTTTACAGGTAAATTTGTATTTATTTTAGCTAGGTAGTTAGTAAATAGTTAATAACTATTTAGTAACTATTCTACCTAGTTAAAATAAATACAAACTTGCCTGTAAAATAAAAATAAAACCTAAGCTAGATACAATGTAACTATTAATTATATTGCAGCTAGCTTAGGGTTTATTTTACAGGTAAGTATTTAGTTTTAAATAGGAATTATTTAGTTATTAATAGTAGGTTTTATTTAGATTTATTGTAATTACATTAAAGTTAGTGGGTGTTAGGGTTAGACTTAGGGTTAGGGTTTAATAAATTCAGTATAGGGGTTAATAAGTGTAGGTAGGTTGCGGCGACATTGGGGGCGGGAGAATAGGGATTAATAAATATAATGTAGGTGCCGGCGATGTTGGGGGCGGGAGATTAGGGGTTAATAAGTGTAAGATTAGGGGTGTTTAGACTCAGGGTTCATGTTAAGGTGTAAACATAAATTTTGTTTCCCCATAGGAATCAATGGGGCTGCGTTACGGAGGTTTACGCTGCTTTATTGCAGGTGTTAGGCTTTTTTTCAGCCGGCTCTCCTCATTGATGTCTATGGGGAAATCGTGCATGAGCACGTAAAAACAGCATACCGCAGCTTTCAGCAGCGCTGGTATTGGAGTGCGGTATGGAGCTCAATTTTGCTTTACGCTCACTTCTTGCCTGATAACGCCGGGTTTTTCTAAACCTGTAATACCAGCGCTGTAGGGAAGTGAGCAGTGACAATAACTTGCAAATTAGTACCGCACCCCTCATAACGCAACACTCATAATCTAGCCGTGTGTATGTTAAAATGTGTTGTGCACACAGAGTTAACAGTTACGTTATCATGTGTTTTTAAAGGTCAAGATATTCATAGGTTAAAAAAAATCTCTCTCAGAAAGAAGTTTACAAATGATCAATAGCAAAAAAAAAAATCCAAACAATCACTCATTGAAGATTTTTGCCACTTCACTGATTTCACAACAAATGACATCAATAATATCATGTTTGCCAACATACAATATTTTGCCTTCAACTAAGACACCACAAATGATGTAACATTTTACATCAATGAAATCACAAATCATTACATTGACCACTGTTGACCATACGACTGGAGAGAGAACAAATCAATTATTTTTCACAGTATTGAGCAATTAAAGTAAATATTTTTTATTTTAAGTGGATGTACAAATGTAAATTGAATGAAATCTTAATATTCACAAATATCAACACAATAATAAAAACACTGAAAATGTTCACACTTATACGGTCATTGAATACAAACTCAATTAAACCAGTCCATTTCCGTATTTTTACACTAAGCATTACTGTGACATTTAACCATAATCTCATAAGATTTCATAGTAAACTTCCTTTAACCAAGCAGAGAAATAAACAGACTGTTCCTGTACATGCACATGCCTCATGCACATGCCCTATGCACATTTCCTTAAAAGTCCCAGTATTAGAATCTTGATTGGATGCTTAAAGTAAATTTACAGTGGGATGTGGCTATTGAGGGAAATTTGAGTTACAATACATTCTTCCCTTTTTACATAGAGCTGTTAATGTGATATGTTTTGCCAGTGTCTTACAGCTATGTTGCCTAACTTTCAAATGATTCAGCATTTGGGCAATATGTCCCTTTAAACCCAGACATTTCCCAATTGCTGAAGCTTTCAGTGAACGCAAACAATGGCTATTTTATAGAACATGATTCAAATATGTTTTCCTCAGCTGTTATATTATCACATGTACAGTGTCCACTGGAGTGGTTAATAAAGAACCCTGCACTGTTCTGAGCACTTTACCTTGACAAGCCATGCTGCAGAGAGTCTGCTTTTCTAATGCTTTGGCTAAATTTTACCATTCCCATTTAAGTCTCTGATGTCCACCATCCCTAAACTGGACATTGTCCTAGATTTAAGATTTTTTTCTTGGTTGCAAGATAGATCTTGGACCCCAAGGGGCCGATTTATCACAACCTGAATGGGGTTGTATACACCTGTTTCCGCACGAACCTTCAGGCTCACCGAAAACAGGAGTTAAGAAGCAGCAGTCTTAAGACCACTGCTCCTTAACTGCCACCTCTGAGGCAGCGGACAGCAATCAGTCCGATCGGATACAATCAGGTTGATTGACACCCCCTGCTAGAGGCTGATTGGCCGCAAATCTGCAGGGGGCGGTATTGCACAAGCATTTCACACAAAATGCTTGTGCAATGATAAATGCCGGCAGCGTATGCCATCTGCATTTATCGATGTGCAGCGGACATTAATAAATCGGCCCCCAAGACTCTAGATCTTTGAGAGGCACAAATAGAAAGATGACTGAATCCTGAGCTACAAGTTTAATTTATATGTGCTCCTATGTATATTTAAGGGACAGTCAACACTAAAACTGTTTTTGTCTAAAAAGATAGATAACGCCTTTATTATCCATTTCCCAGCATTGCACAACCAACATTGTTATATTAAAATACTTTATAATGTTCAAACCTCTAAATTTCAGCCACTATAGACAGCCTCTTAATCAGGTTTTTTTATTTGCTTTTCACAACAGGAGATTGCTAGTTCATGTGGGCCATATAGATAACATTGCACTCACACCAGTGAGTTGTGCACAACACAGCTAAAATGCAAGTCAATAGATAATAAATAAAAAGTCATGTGATCAGGCGGCTGTCAAAAGATGCTTAGATACAAGGTAATCACAGAGGTTAAAAATATATTAATATAACTGTTGGTTATGTAAAACTGGTGAATGAGTAATAAAGGGATTATCTATCTTTTTAAACTTTAACCATTTTTTGAGTTGATCGTCCCTTTAACTTTGTAATTGCTAGAAAAATGAGCTATGCATTGTAAGCACAGAATCTGTAAGATAGATCAGTCAATACTGAAAAAGCTTTCTACATACATCGAAACCTACATAAATATGCAAGAAACACTTAGACCATTCACTGTGATAACCTTTTAGATAACAAAATAAAAGTCATAGTTTTAAAACTAATGCTCCTAAACACACTGCTATAAACAAAATATGACATCTAAACTGATAAAAAAAAAAAAAAACATAATTTATGCTTACCTGATAAATTTATTTCTCTTGTGGTGTATCCAGTCCATGGATCATCCATTATTTGTGGGATATTCTCCTTCCCAAAAGGAAGTTGCAAGAGGATCACCCACAGCAGAGCTGCTATATAGCTCCTCCCCTAACTGCCATATCCAGTCATTTGACCGAAACTAGCCGAGAAAGGAGAAACCATAGGGTGCAGTGGTGACTGTAGTTTAAAATTTAGACCTGCCTTAAAAGGACAGGGCGGGCCGTAGACTGGATACACCACAAGAGAAATAAATTTATCAGGTAAGCATAAATTATGTTTTCTCTTGTTAGGTGTATCCAGTCCACGGATCATCCATTACTTGTGGGATACCAATACCAAAGCTAAAGTACACGGATGAAGGGAGGGAGAAGGCAGGTACTTAAACGGAAGGCACCACTGCCTGCAAGACCTTTCTCCAAAAAATAGCCTCCGAAGAAGCAAAAGTATCAAATTTGTAAAATTTTGAAAAGGTATGAAGCGAAGACCAAGTCGCCGCTTTGCAAATCTGTTCAACAGAAGCCTCATTTTTAAAGGCCCAGGTGGAAGCCACAGCACTAGTAGAATGAGCTGTAATCCTTTCAGGGGGCTGCTGTCCAGCAGTCTCATAGGCTAAGCGTATTACGCTCCGAAGCCAAAAAAAAAAAAAAAAAAGAGAGGTTGCCGAAGCCTTTTGACCTCTCCTCTGTCCAGAGTAAACAACAAACAGGGAAGATGTTTGACGAAAATCTTTAGTTGCTTGTAAGTAAAACTTTAAAGCACGGACTACGTCCAAATTATGTAAAAGACGTTCCTTCTTTGAAGAAGGATTAGGACACAATGATGGAACAACAATCTCTTGATTGATATTCTTGTTGGAAACTACCTTAGGTAAAAACCCAGGTTTTGTACGCAGAACTACTTTATCTGTATGGAAAATCAGATAAGGAGAATCACATTGTAAAGCTGATAACTCAGAGACTCTAGGAGCCGAGGAAATAGCCATCAAAAACAGAACTTTCCAAGATAAACGTTTGATATCAATGGAATGAAGGGGTTCAAACGGAACTCCTTGAAGAACCTTAAGAACCAAGTTTAAGCTCCATGGAGGAGCAACAGGTTTAAACACAGGCTTAATTCTAACCAAAGCCTGACAAAATGCCTGGACGTCTGGAACCTCTGCCAGACGATTGTGCAAAAGGATAGACAGAGCAGAAATCTGTCCCTTTAAAGAACTAGTTGATAATCCTTTATCCAAACCCTCTTGGAGAAAGGACAATATCCTAGGAATCCTAACCTTACTCCATGAGTAATTCTTGGATTCACACCAATGAAGATATTTGCGCCATATCTTATGGTAGATTTTCCTGGTTACAGGCTTTCGTGCCTGTATTAAGGTATCAATGACTGACTCGGAGAAGCCACGCCTTGATAAAATCAAGCGTTCAATCTCCAGGCAGTCAGTCTCAGAGAAATTAGATTTGGATGATTGAAAGGACCTTGTAGTAGAAGGTCTTGTCTCAGAGGCAGAGGCCAAGGTGGAAAGGATGACATGTCCACCAGGTCTGCATACCAGGTCCTGCGTGGCCACGCAGGCACGATCAAGATCACCAATGCTCTCTCCTGTTTGATTTTGGCAATCAGTCGAGGGAGCAGAGGAAATGGTGGAAACACATAAGCCAGGTTGAAGAACCACGGTGCTGCTAGAGCATCTATCAGCGTCGCTTCTGGGTCCCTGGACCTGGATCCGTAACAAGGAAGCTTGGCGTTCTGGCGAGACGCCATGAGATCCAATTCTGGTGTGCCCCAACGATGTACCAATTGAGCAAACACCTCCGGATGGAGTTCCCACTCCCCCGGATGAAAAGTCTGACGACTTAGAAAATCCGCCTCCCAGTTTTCTACACCTGGGATATGGAACGCTGACAGGTGGCAAGAGTGAGTCTCTGCCCACCGAATTATCTTGGAGACTTCTAACATCGCTAGGGAGCTCCTGGTCCCCCCTTGATGGTTGATGTAAGCCACAGTCGTGATGTTGTCCGACTGAAATCTGATGAACCTCAGTGTTGCTAACTGAGGCCAAGCTAGAAGAGCATTGAATATTGCTCTTAACTCCAGAATATTTATTGGGAGGAGTTTCTCCTCCTGAGTCCACGATCCCTGAGCCTTCAGGGAATTCCAGACTGAACCCCAACCTAGAAGGATGGCATCTGTTGTTACAATTGTCCAATCTGGCCTGCAAAAGGTCATACCTTTGGACAGATGGACCCGAGATAGCCACCAGAGAAGAGAATCTCTGGTCTCTTGATCCAGATTTAGCAGAGGGGACAAATCTGTGTAATCCCCATTCCACTAACTGAGCATGCATAATTGCAGCGGTCTGAGATGTAGGCGTGCAAATGGCACTATGTCCATCGCCGCTACCATTAAGCCGATCACTTCCATGCACTGAGCCACCGAAGGGCGCGGAATGTAGTGAAGAACACGCCAGGAATTTAGAAGCTTTGATAACCAGGACTCCGTCAGGTAAATTTTCATTTCTACAGAATCTATCAGAGTTCCTAGGAAGGAAACCCTTGTGAGGGGTGATAGAGAACTCTTTCCCTCGTTCACTTTCCACCCATGCGACCTCAGAAATGCCAACACTATGTCCATATGAGATTTGGCAATTTGGAAGTTTGACGCCTGTATCAGGATGTCGTCTAGATAAGGGGCCACTGCTATGCCCCGTGGTCTTAGGACCGCCAGAAGAGACCCCAGAACCTTTGTAAAAATTCTTGGGGCTGTAGCTAACCCGAAGGGAAGAGCCACAAACTGGTAATGCCTGTCTAGAAAGGCAAACCTTAGGAACCGATGATGATCTTTGTGAATCGGTATGTGAAGGTAAGCATCCTTCAAATCCACTGTGGTCATGTACTGACCCTCCTGGATCATAGGTAGGATTGTCCGAATAGTTTCCATTTTGAACGATGGAACTCTGAGGAATTTGTTTAAGATCTTTAGATCCAAAATTGGTCTGAAGGTTCCCTCTTTTTTGGGAACCACAAACAGATTTGAAGAAAATCCCTGTCCTTGTTCCATCTGTGGAACTGGATGGATCACTCCCATTATTAGGAGGTCTTGCACACAGCGTAAGAGTAAGAATGCCTCTTTCTTTATCTGGTTTACAGATAATCTCAAAAAGTGAAATCTCCCTTGTGGGTGGGGGGGGGGGAAGCTTTGAAGTCCAGAAGATATCCCTGAGATATGATCTACAATGCCCAGGGATCCTGAACATCTCTTGCCCACACCTGGGTGAAGAGAGAAAGTCTGCCCCTACTAGATCCGTTGCTGGATAGGGGGCCGTTCCTTCATGCTGTCTTAGAGGCAGCAGCAGGCTTTCTGGCCTGCTTGCCTTTGCTCCAGGCCTGGTTAGATTTCCAGGCCGGCTTGGATTGCGCAAAAGTTCCCTCTTGTTTTGTAGCAGAGGAAGTTGATGCTGCACCTGCCTTGAAGTTTCGAAAGGCACGAAAATTAGACTGTTTGGCCCTTGATTTGGCCCTGTCCTGTGGAAGGGTATGACCCTTACCTCCAGTAATGTCAGCAATAATTTCCTTCAAACCAGGCCCGAATAGGGTCTGCCCCTTGAACGGAATGTTAAGTAATTTAGACTTTGAAGTCACGTCAGCTGACCAAGATTTAAGCCATAGCGCCCTACGCGCCTGGATGGCGAATCCAGAATTCTTAGCCATTAGTTTAGTCAAATGAACAATGGCATCAGAAACAAAAGAATTAGCTAGCTTAAGTGTTCTAAGCTTGTCAAGTATTTCAGTCAATGGAGTAGCTGTCTGAAAGGCCTCTTCCAGAGACTCAAACCAGAACGCCGCAGCAGCAGTGACAGGAGCAATGCATGCAAGGGGCTGCAGGATAAAACCTTGTTGAATAAACATTTTCTTAAGGTAACCTTCTAATTTTTTTATCCATTGGATCTGAAAAAGCACAACTGTCCTCGACAGGGATAGTGGTACGCTTTGCTAAAGTAGAAACTGCTCCCTCCACCTTAGGGACCGTCTGCCATAAGTCCCGTGTGGTGGCGTCTATTGGAAACATTTTTCTAAAAATAGGAGGGGGGGAAAACGGCACACCGGGTTTGTCCCACTCCTTAGTAATAATTTCTGTAAACCTTTTAGGTATTGGAAAAACGCCCCAATAAGTTTTATCACCAAAGCATATATAAAAACGATTAAACATGCCAGCAAACATTTTATATTGCACATTAATCAGAGTATATACCTCTGATAGCAAGCCTGATACTAGTCGCTATTAAATCACTGTATTTAGGCTATAACTTACATTTAGTGATGCACCGAAATGGAAATTCTAGACCGAAACCGAATCCGAAAATCTGGGATGCACTTGGCCGAAAACCGAAACCGATACCGAAAATGTATTTTTTCAAATTAATTTTTTTTAGTTTTTTTTTTTTTTTGCATAATTAGAGCCAATAAAAAAAATCACACACTTTTATTGAAAGTAACACACTAAAATTGGACAAAAATATATTAAAACAATGACATGCTACACAATAATTTTACCAAGAAAAAAAAAACAAAAAAACAGGCAAACAATTTTCCGGCCAAAATGTTTCTGCGACCAAAATTTTGGTGCATCCATACTTAAAACAATTATAAATATCAATATACTGTATTATTCTTCATTTAGTTCTATGTAACAGAATCATATTTAACAAGTTTTTTTTTTACTAATTATCCAAATAAAGTATAGTCCTAGAAAACTCATTATATGCAGAACAGTAAGTCAAGTAATAAACTTAAACAGCAGCTCTAGGCTAGCATCAAATTTGAAACATGTTACACAATAATTTTACCGAAAATAACAGGCAAAAAAAACGAAAACCGAAATAGCCAAAAATGCCATTTTCGGCCGAAACTTTCTGCGGCCGAAATTTCGGTGCATCCCTACTTACATTAATCCGGTATCAGCAGAATTTTCTAGCAAATTCCATCCCTAGAAAAACTTAACTGCACATACCTTATTGCAGGATACCCTGCACGCCATTCTCCCTATGAAGTTACCTCAGACATATGTGAGAATAGCAGTGGATCTTAGTTACTTCTGCTAAGATCATAGAAAAACGCAGGCAGATTCTTCTTCTAAATGCTGCCTGAGATAAAATAGTACACTCCGGTACCATTTAAAAACAATAAACTTTTGATTGAAGAAAAAACTAACTATATTTTACCACTTTCCTCTTACTACCTCCAGCTATGTTGAGAGCTTGCAAGAGAATGACTGGGTATGGCAGTTAGGGGAGGAGCTATATAGCAGCTCTGGTGTGGGTGATCCTCTTGCAACTTCCTTTTGGGAAGGAGAATATCCCACAAGTAATGGATGATCTGTGGACTGGATACACCAAACAAGAGAAAAAGTATTTCATTGTATACCAGAGAATGCCCAATGTTTAGTCACCCTTTGATACATATGGCGAGGGATCTCAAAGTTCTTCAGTATATTACTTGGCTAACAAACTGTATTAAATCCAGGTCAGTGAAGAAGAATATTGGGAAGTCATATTGCAACAAGCGAAAAGAAGCTAACACCAGAGGTGTAACTAGAAACTCCAGGGCCCCAATGCAAGAATACATAAAGCCCCCCCCCGCCTCCCGGGTCACAGACATTCATAAAGATCCAGAGTCACTTACGTGCACACACATATATGGCTTCTGCGGTATTAAGATTTCACAAAATATGCAGCTAGAGATTGTACTGGCTGGCACAGTATGTGATTTTATATATATATATATATATATATATATATATATATATATAAAAACACACACACACACACATATATATATATATATATATATGTCTGATTTGGAAAGAATTTATTTGCAAATTATGGTGGAAAATAAGTATTTGGTCACCTACAAACAAGCAAGATTTATGGCTCTCACAGACCTGTATCTTCGTCTTTAAGAGGCTCCTCTGTCCTCCACTCATTACCTGTATTAATGGCACCTGTTTGAACTTGTTATCAGTATAAAAGACTTGACTTGAGGTCCACAACACAACCTCAAACAGTCACACTCCAAACTCCACTATGGTGAAGACCAAAGAGCTGTCGAAGGACACCAGAAACAAAATTGTAGACCTGCACCAGGCTGGGAAGACTGAATCTGCAATAGGCAAGCAGCTTGGTGTGAAGAAATCAACTGTGGGAGCAATAATTAGAAAATGGAAGACATACAAGACCACTGATAATCTCCCTCAATCTGGGGCTCCACGCAAGATCTCCCCCCGTGGGGTCAAAATGATCACAAGAACGGTGAGCAAACATCCCAGAACCACACTGGGGGACCTAGTGAATGACCTGCAGAGAGCTGGGACCAACATAACAAAGGCTACCATCAGTAACACACTACGCCGCCAGGGACTCTGCAGTACCAGACGTGTCCCCCTGCTTAAGCTAGTACATGTCCGGGCCCGTCTGAAGTATGCTAGAGAGCATTTGGATGATCCAGAAGCAGATTGGGAGAATGTCATATGGTCAGATGAAACCAAAGTAGAACTGTTTGGTAGAAACACAACTTGTCGTGTTTGGAGGAGAGAGAATGCCGAGTTGCAACCAAAGAACACCATACCTACTGTGAAGCATGGGGGTGGCAACATCATGCTTTGTGGCTGTTTCTCTGCAAAGGGAGCAGGACGACTGATCCGTATACATGAAAGAATGAATGGGGCCATGTATCGTGAGATTTTGAGTGCAAACCTCCTTCCATCATCAAGGGCATTGAAGATGAAACGTGGCTGGGTCTTTCAGTATGAAAATGATCCCAAACACACCGCCCGGGCAACAAAGGAGTGGCTTCGTAAGAAGCATTTCAAGGTCCTGGAGTGGCCTAGCCAGTCTCCAGATCTCAACCCCATAGAAAACCTTTGGAGGGAGTTGAAAGTCCGTGTTGCCCAGCGACAGTCCCAAAACATCACTGCTCTAGAAGAGATCTGCATGCAGGAATGGGCCAACATACCAGCAACAGTGTGTGACAACCTTGTGAAGATTTACAGAAAATGTATGACCTCTGTCATTGCCAACAAAGGATATATAACAAAGTATTGAGATGAACTTTTGATATTGACCAAATACTTATTTTCCACCACAATTTGCAAATAAATTCTTTCCAAATCAGACAATGTGATTGTCTGGATTTGTTTCCACATTTTGTCTTTCATAGTTGAGGTATACCTATGATGAAAATTACAGGCCTCTCTCATCTTCTTAAGTGGGAGAACTTGCACAATTGGTGGCTGACTAAATACTTTTTCCCCCCACTATATATATATATATATATATATATATATATAAACACACACATTTTATATATATATATATATATATACACACACACACACATATATATATATATATATATATATATATATATATATATATATATATAAACACACACATTATATATATATATATCAAAATAACAAGATTATTGCATTGAGCAATGAAACTTTTGTATTGGACTAACTATACATTTATAAGATGACAAGCTTTTGGAAGAGTTCCTTCCTTTATCAAGTCTGAAGTAATACTGACCAATTAAATGGAATTTACAGATTATATCTTAAATCACAGAATAGCTAAGAAGACAGAAAGTGCATGGAGAGGAGGAGGTGTCGTAAAAATCATGAGGGGGGCTTAGGTAACAGGCAGACAGTCAGTGGCGTCACTAGGGGGGTGCGGGCCGCACCCGGGTGACACCCTCCAGGGGGTGACACCAAAAAAAAAATGTTGAGATGCATAGATTTTTTTTATTAGAGGGGCTGGCATTTGTGAACATTGGTGGGACTGGGGAAGTTGTAGACGCACAATTTTTTTCCCCCTTGAGCCAGTGCTGCAATTTCAACAAATAGTTTTCCCGGCTGCTTTTGCTTGTTTGTACTTTGCTTCTCCCCTGCCCAATTTATCTATGAATGTTGTGGGCATGCCATGGGGCTTGCAAAGTTGTGCTGCTAGCCTAAACCTGCCTGCCTATCTGTGCTCACTGCTCAGTGACATGTGGAGCAGTGGAGTCACTCACTGCTGTGCTGTCTCTCTAAACGGGAACTGGGAAATCGTGTGGGGATGCCTGGCACCTGACCGCATGACTGTTTGACACTGTCTCTAAAGTGAAGGAGCCACGTATGATGCCCACCAGACCTTTACGGTTATGCTACACTAAGTGCACACTGAACAGGTAGGAGGGCGGGCGGGGGTCTGGGGGTGGGCAGAGTGCAGAGGTGATTGGCCATAAGAAGCGGTAGGCACGCGGCGGCTTTCTGGGGGGGGTGACACCATAACTTACCGCACCGGGTGACACCAACCCTAGTGACGCCACTGCAGACAGTGTCCAGTGTAGGAGAACAGACAGGGGAAATATATAGCTATACATAGAGCATATACTGACAAAGTTATATATCAACATTGAATCAATATCTATAAAGATGTGAAATTGTTTATACAGGGGGAATACAAAAGTTAAAAAAAGACAAAAGTGTGGACATAGGCTTACCTGTGTACCTATGTATAAAGAATGTGGAATATACAATGTAATTGACTAAATGAAAGTACATTACAGAAATTTTTGAAAATGTGTTAAAGGGGCAGTCTACACCAGCATTTTTATTGTTTTAAAAGATAATCTCTTTATTGCCCATTCCACAGTTTTGCATAACCAACACAGTTATATTAATATACATTTAATCTCTGTTATTATCTTGTATCTAAGCCTCTGCAAACTGCCCCTTTATTTCAGTTATTTTGACAGACTTGCAGTTTAGCCAATCAGTGCATGCTCCCAGATAACTTCACGTGCACGAGCACAGTGTTATCTATATAAAAAACGTGAACTAACACCCTCTAGTGGTGAAAAAACGTTAAAATGCATTCTGAAAAGAGGTGGCCTTCAAGGTCTAAGAAATTAGCATATGAACCTCCTAGGTTAAGCTTTCAACTAAGAATACCAAGAGAACAAAGCAAAATTGGTGATAAAAGTAAATTGGAAAATTGTTTAAAATGACATGCTCTATCTGAATCATGAAAGTTTATTTTGGCCTAGACTGTCCCTTTAAGAATTCAGAGTCCGCATTTAGTCCAGAATTAAACAAGTTGAAGTGCATTATCATTTTCATTTCAAAGGTTTTTCTTTCCATGGTGTTTTTGAAGTTGCCTCTGAGAATTTTGATTTTGAGGGTTTGGATGAAGTGGTCAGGTTGGGTG
>NC_069502.1:539455865-539560865 GCF_027579735.1 Bombina bombina | reverse complement strand
TACAACAGCGGAACACAATCACATTGTAATTGTAGTTTACACAAGCAGTTAATTGAATACAGCTGTCTAACACTCATGTGACTTATTAACAGTACAACTTTCTTTTATAGTACCAAGAAGATAGTATATTCTGAGACATACTTCTCACTGTTCTTTATATTCATAAAACTCAGCTATTGTAAAGGGATAGTAGTCACCTGACAAAGCCTGCTAATGGATGGATGGAATTAAATAATACATTAAACATTTACCCGTTTGTAAGTGGAACACAAACTATGGCAGCTGTCTCTGTGTGATATTGTGTATAACCACAAATAATATAAATTAGCCACTGACATTACATACATGCAATGAAAATTAAAATGAGCAATGGACAAAAAGACAGTCTGTTTTAAACTTGTATAATATGCAACAAACATCGCCCCAAAAATAAACATTCCCTCACAATAACTGTTTTTGCATGCTTTATCTGAATAATTAAAGTCTAATCTAGATTTTGCCATCCCTTTAAAACCTATAGCGTATGTTCATACCTACAGTTTGTTTAATCTTCAGGAGGAGGCCAAAAACCCACATAAGAGCTTAAATTCCCTCCCAGTTCCAATCTCCGTCTACTCAGTTTAAAAGTGTAAACATTGTTCCTTAGCATCTGGACACAGAAGGAACAACACTCTCCTGATTGATATTTTCTGAAAAACTACCTTAGGAAGAAAATCATATTTAGTATGAAGAACAGCTTTTAAACTTTATCTTTGTAAAAAACTAAAAATGGAGAATCACAGGACAAAGCTGCTAACTCAGAAACTCTCCTAGCCGAGGAAATTAATAACAAGTAGAACACCTTTCCAGGATAATAGTTTGATATCAATGGAATGTATCGGTTGAAAGAGAGGACCTTGTATAATAGAAATAACTAAATTCAGGGTGGTCAAATAGGACTCAAAACTAGTCAAATTCTTACTAAACTAGATAAAAAGTCTGGGAATCAGGAAGTTTAGCTAACTTTAAAAAAACAAAAACAAAAACAAAAAAATCAGATAAAGCAAAATTTTGACCTTTTAGGGAGCTAGCAAAATGTATGTAGGCCACCGCTGTGATATTGTCCGACTGGTCACAGATACATCCTTCCTGTTTTAAGAGGAGCCAGGACTGAAAAACCTAAAGAATAGCTCAGAGTTATAGAATGTTAATTGGTAAGCTCACCTCCAGAGGGGACAAAACTCATTTCGCTCTTCAAGAATTCCAGACCCCATCCCATCATGAAAGACTGTCATCGGTCATCACAATAGCCTAACATGGACGAAGAAAGGACTCCACAAGCATCAAAGAAGGACCTTGAATCCACCAAGAGAGAGATTGTCTGACGGACAAGTCCAGAGCAAGCTACTGTTCCAGATAATTCTTTGACCACTGATTGTGCTAATACAGTTGAAGGGGTAGCAAGTGGAAGTGGGCAAAGGAAACAACGTCCGAAGCCACAACCATAATGCCCACTCTACCTTTATGCCTAGAGCTACTGAAGGAATGAAGCCTGCTGTAGGGACAAACACTCCTTCTGAAGCTTTATTCTGTGTGACTCCTTCAGGAATAAACATATTAGGACAGAATCTATGATGACACCTAGAAAGGACACCCTTGTAGCAGTAGATAAAAAAAGAGTTCTTTAGAACATTGGTCTTGGAAGATAGTAATTTGGGTATAAGCTATAGCTAGAGGCAGGGAAGGAGCCTGAACTAAGATAACATCCAGATAAGGGGTAATTTAGATCCCCTGAGCAACATCAACAATGCTCCTAGCACCTTCATAAAGATGTGAGGAGCTGTATTCAGACCTATTGAAAGGATGACAACTAATAGTGTTTGTCTAGGAATGCAAACCTTAGTAACTGATGGTGATACTTGAGGACAGATATGTGCAGGTATGCATTCTTAGGGGTAAAAGTGTGTTACCTGTTTCCATCTCGAAGGTAGGTACCCTTAGTATTTTGTTTAGGGTTTTCAAGTCTAAGATGGTCTGAAAGTCCCTTCCTTCTCAGGATTAAAAACCTTGGCCCAGTTCTGAGACAGGTACAGGGACAAACACTGCCATGTCCTTCAGGTCCTGGGCACATTAGATAAAAGTCAGTCATCTTTGCAGGATTTCTAGCTAAATCAAGTAGCCATAGCTGGGTATGAACACTCAACCTTCAGCATTCAAGCAAACTTGGATAACTCCTAAGCCATCATGGGATGTTTCTCAAAGGAGGGTCCAGATCTGCTGGTCAATTAGGAGGACTCTGTTTCTAAGAGAAGGAAAACTCCCGATCAAAGAGTGTATAATGAACAACAGTATAGAGAATGCAGACTGACATAAGAAAACTATCTATTTAGATCCACTTGAAATGAAGGGAGTAAAATGCTTCATGGACCTATATATATGGGTATTGATACCACAGATAGTTATAAATATAAGATAATGGCACTATATGTCATTATGTTCAGTACAATACTTAATTGCAAATATTATAGCAAGTGGTGTACACTGTTGACTACATAAGTATGTGTCTTAGGCAGAGAGTTTAACAAGGAGTATGAACCTCAATAATCGCTGCAAAATATTCTGCCATAGCCTTGTGAAAGCTATTTTAAAACTCAGGGGGTAAAGTCAGTAGTAGCCCCCTTAGTAACATACACATGACATAGAAGATTGCAGCTGGTTTGTATGTAAAAAATAGAGGTCCACAACTGTCACAGTTGGTTGACCTGGCACATTGGAAAAGGCTTGCAAAATAAACAGAAATGCATGCAAGAGAAGTTGTCAGCATAGAACTCCTCTACAGGGTGTAATATGGTTTCAGCAGAGGCAGATGTTTTATAATGTAAAGTATGAGCTTATACACATACAGTATAATAATAAGCTGTCTACACTAGCCTGATTAATACCTTTTACAACCAAACATATTAGATCTAAAAAAAAAAAAAAATCACCCCTGGCAGCCCTTGTGTGTGTACTCACCCCTCCTCCAGTTACAGCATTAGAAAAAAAGGCTGTAAAAAAAGTCCAAATGTGCCCCTGGGCTGCAATCCTTTTCAGCTTGAGCTCCATAGTGAGAAGAGAAATGGCACCAAGCTAAGGGGGCCAAATAAGTTAAAAGAAAAAAATGCATTTTTCTAATGTAATTTTGTGCACAAAATACTATAAAACATGCTCCCAGAAAATAACCCCTTGCCTTGAAGGCTCACCAGATTGTAGGCAATAAAAAAATCTAACTGCACATAGAAATCAACTATTCTCTAAAAGGGCCAGTCACCTATATAATTACAATTTTAAAAATAGGGGTGCCCAGGGATGCCAAGGGTTAAAATGGACACTATTACTGTAGGTATGTCCCCCAGAGTGACCTAGGGCAGTAAGGTACCTGAAATTAGAAAAGAAATGCTGTACCTGTGTCAGAGTACCTTCTAATAGACTCTTGGCTGCGTCTGTGCTGTGGTAAGTCATTTACCTAAAGATGCACCCCTCCACCGGCCTACCAGGCACCAAGCTGCAGCAGTATCCAGTAGAGACCCCATCCAGTTCTGGTACGTGTACTGCAGAGGATATCTGAAGGAAATACCTGTATTCAAAAGGGTGAGGCTAAGTCGGTGAGGCTAAGTCCCTGCGACGCCTGAGCGTAATCATGGCTTAAATACAGTGCACATAATAGGGTATTCCTATGTCCCTGTATCATTCAGCTGCTGTGAAAACTCTTCTGTCTTCTTTGTGAATGATATGTCCCAGGAATAAGACTCCAAAACATTAATCCATAATTAAGTAGCTTTAACACCTGTATTCTAAACCTTCTCCTGAGAGGGCAAGAACCAAAACTGAGGAGAGATGGGAGTTGGGAGGCAATTTAAGCTAGTTTCAGTTCTTGGCCTCCTTCTAGTTTCGAACATTATATCCCACATGTTATGGAACCCTATGGACTATCATCATTGTACGAAAGAAATTGTAATAATTATTTTTAGTTTTAATTTGGGGAATTTACATCTGCCCCGGAGGTCAGACACGTTTCTCAAGAGCTGATTCAGCTCAACCAAAAGAGCGATTCACTCATGTTTCAATTTACACTTTGTTATTTTATTGTTAAATGTAAATTACTGATCAAGACAACAAACGCAACAATTTTGACCTCAGTGCCTTTTGTCCACCCACCCTTTTCTTTATTCCCACTATAACAGGGCAAGTGTCATTGTCAGCTCTTAAAATGTCATGCTTTGCTAATGACAGCTGCTGCTTGTGATTTCAATAGCAAAGCTCAAAGTGTCACTGTGCCTGCAACTCCCCTTATTGCTCTATCGCCCCTTGGGAGGACCACCTCCCACTTTGAAAAACACTGCTCTAGGTAATATGGGGCAATAAAGAATCCATTAAAGCCCCAACTCGCCAACATCTGTATAGTGCGTAGTGCTGCAGGTGATCACCATTTTTATGATCTCTGGCAATGTTTATAAGAAAGGGATCTACACACTAAGAGCGGAGATGATTACATTTTAATGGGTTTAGTTCAAGGCAGAATCATCTAGGAAAAAATTAAAATTTATAGTTTCTGGCACAAAATAAGGAGAGACTTTTTGAGAAAATGTAATAGGCACAGAAGTAAAGGTCAGACATTCAATGACTGCGTAGAGGTTCACCAATCAGGTAGAGCAGTCCAAATTCATATAAATCATGTTATCTATATAGAAACATCAAGGAAATCACAGAGCAAATAAAATATTATATACACTGCAGTAACTCCTCTTATTTACAGGTAACAGTACAGTGTCTACAAAACACAAAATTAAAACTGCACATCAAGCACTGATTCAGTGCTCTAGATAAACATTATCACTTATTTTCTGTAGTGTAGACATTAACATTTTTGCCAGATTAATTTATGTAGAGTAGATCAATATAGAATGTGGTAAATAGAATATTAGACAGAAAGGAATCAAAATATAGTTATGGCTGCTTAACACATAAATGAATCCAATTTACTTTACTTGATTAACCAGCTATTTCAATCAACAAACATTGGCTAAAGTTAACCTCAAAGATCCATCAGGCAGATCCTTGAGTATCTTCTAGTCTTTATGCAACATCTAAGTATTTAGAATGTAATATTTTAACCAGAAAACCAAGCAGCTGTAAAAAAAATCATCCCAAGGCACGTACATTAGATACAAATGAGGACTTTACTTTTCTTTAATTCATATTCAAATTCTCTAAAGGTCAAGTGAAAAAGTCTAATAATTCATAGCACTTAATAAGCTCTTATTCTAATTAATTTCCAACACTTGTTTAAAAAAATGTATATAGGTAAACAATGAAAATAAGAATATTGAAGTATATATTTTTACTGATGACAAACAAGAGAATGGATGTTTACTTCATATTTCTTTTTTTCTTTTTATTATTTATACATAAAAGAATTTAGAATTGGTAAATATGCACCAATTATAACTGAATTACTTAGTTTTAAATGATAAATGTGATTATTGCTCAATGCACAATCTATTAAATAGTATTACATTTTGAACTCTAGCAACAGTCTCTGAATTTATGTTACAACAATGGCACTACTTAGGCTTTTCCTCTTATCCTCTAATGTTAGTTACCATATTGTCTAAATGGTAATAAAAAAAAAACTTATAGGGGGAAATGGTGCTAGCGCATACATTAATAATTTGAACACTATGTGGGGTAACAGTGATAGTTTATTAATCTAACGATCTTGTCGGCAAGAAATTTAATCTGTAAAAGCTGGAAACAAAAAAAAAACCCCATCTATAAAGGAATTTCAAAGTAATATGAGAATGCAGATTACTCTAGAGCAAATAGGGTTGGAAAAAGGGTGCTGAGAAACAGATTGGGACATTTTTTAAGAAATGGAAAAAATATATCTGTTACCTTTAACAGCCCAACAACAGTTTATAGCACCATTTCAAGACACTTTATCCTTTTTGAACTTGATTGTAGCAGGTGTATTGTCTTTACATTGGATATCTCCTTGATAAGTCAGGTTTTGTGGGGGGGGGGGGGTTCTCCCCCCCCTTTTTTTCCCCTTTCTTCTTTTTATGCCTCCCTCCTTCATTCCCTTCCTCCCCTTATTATCTATTTTTGAGTAAATGACTTACTTTCAGTAATCAAAACCAGTTAGATTACAGCACATATCTTTTAATTATCAGGTTAAACAAGCAGAAAGGCAGCAAGGGTCACTTGATCAAAAGATATAAGCGGTATTATAGATGAAATGTAGTACTGGTGACCCTGCCGAGTGTTTATTATTTTTCTTATTGTGGATTGTACATTTTGTTTGATATTTGTATGTGGATGATTCTTTTCTCAAAGAAAACAAATAAATAAATATTAAAAAAAAAAAAAGCTGCGATACTCCCTAGGAAAGTATGCACAACAAGCACTCTAGGCCCAGACTATTGGGCAGTTATATTAGAAAAAAAGGTTTTTAAAATATAACAAATAAAATCAACAGACACTGACTCATGCGATTTGCAGAAAATAAGTAGTGGAGGAATTTTATTATATATCCAGGCCTTTCCGTAAATTTATATATAGTTCCCACCTCTGCATTTGTGTAACGTTTATTCTTATAGTGTACAAATCTCCTGATAATAATAGCTACGGGTTTAGTGTCACATAGTTATTTCCAAAGTCATCCGTTCTAAATATATTGTTGTATTTGCTCTAACATAGGACTTGAATAAGTCCTAAATGGGATTTAAATTCCCTGATTAATGTATATAAATCTTGATATAATTATTTTATCTATGTAACAAGTTCTCCTAAAATAATAAATACACACCTTTGTTCACTCGTGATCAAGATTGTACCTTGCTAGTAATAAATGATGATGATAAGTAGCAAGTGAGTTCTGAATATAATTTTTTGCCAACAATGGATACTAACGTATCAGTCTTATCCTGATCAGTTATTATCTTGAATATACATTAGTGGACGATTAAATTAATTGGCCACATATCAGTATCTAAATTTTAAATCTATAAGAGAGGTGGATCTTAAAATTAACAAACAATGTGATTTGTATGGATTACCTATAGTTAGTGCAACAATATTATAGAAAATTCTGCTATATATGTATTTATGCTCCCGATCTTGCAGTTGTTTTATAGACTGTAAATATATTGATGTTTTTAGGACTCTAGTCTTAGCTCTACTGACGCTTAGGCATTGGATTAATTCAGTATTGCCTCGTACATGTGAATCGCTAAGTAATATTGTATATATTAGTTAATACTAGAGTTCACTAAAAGAGTCTATCAGCTAGTTCTCTCAACAACATGCATAGATCTGTGATTCTGTCTAAGTCTGGCACAACCCAGACTGTGGCACAACCCAGACAAAATTACTAAGTAAAACCACAAACAGGTCAGTGTCTGGCAAGTTAAAAATAGAACAGCGTTCTCATTCTCTGAATTTTATTTCCTAAATTTAATTTCCCTAATTTTAGCATATGGGTTAGGTTGATGGGTGAAGTGGAAATTGTTATTAGTAGGGTCTATTGGCAGAGGATAGCTGCCCTGACCGCCAGCGACATATCTGCTCATTTACAATGCTCTTTGGGTGATTTGAAATTGGGAAGCTTTCAGAGGAAACAAGTAATGCTCTCTATTCCCTGTGAATTGGAAAATGCAGGTATGCATCCTTTAAATCTATTGTGGACATAAACTGACCTTGGTGAACGAAAAGCAGAATAGTCAGAATAGTTTTCATTTTGAAAGATGGAATGCTGACAAACTTGTGCAGAGGTTTAGATGCAGAACTGGTCTGAAAGTGCCTTCCTTCTTTGCAAAAATGAAGATATTTGAATAAAACCCCAACCCCTGTTCCTGTAAAGGAACTGGAACAATCATTCCCATAGTTTCCAGATCTAAAACTGCCTGAAAAAAGGCTTGAGCCTGTAAGATATTCCTTTGAACATTGGAAGGAGAAAAACCATCCCCTTGGGAGGTCTTGTTCTGAATCCTATTCGATAACCCTTGGAAACTATATTCAGAACCCAGGGATCTAGAACAGACTGAAACCAATCCTCCTAAAAAAAGCATAGCCTGCCCCCTACCAGAATCTCTCAGAAGGAATAAAAGAATTACCTGTCTTAGACCATTCCCTTCAAACCATCACAGAGACAGTATCCGGAATAGGGAAAACCTCAGGGGTTTTAGCAACAGTTTTAAAAACCTGAATCTTTAACCCCTAAAGTAAGTAAAACCTCATTCAAAAGGGAACAAATATGTTCAACTTTAAATTAAAAAGAGACTGTATCTGGTTCAACATCAGAGAAAGACTCATGATCATTAGAGTAAACTTCCCCTTCTGAAGAAACAAAAGTATCCCTGGCCTCAGGAAACATAGCACTAGTAGAAGGTAAAATCTGAACTGACCTTTTATGCTTACTTCAAGGTGGAAGAGCAGCCAGTGCTTCAGAAACTGTAGATTTGATGAGATCTTTAACTCCCGGAGATAAATCTGCAGAGCTCTCCTGTAATCTCAAACAGAATGAGCAGCAATGCCCATAGAAGCAGAATTAGGTTGGTCTGAATGCATTAACATAGTTAAACATGAGCCACACAAATTAGCTGGAGGAGAACCCTCTGTTTTTTTTTGTTTTTTTTTACAATAAACACACTTAATATTGGTAGGAAGGTATTCAGGGGACTCAGCTTCTAAGTTAGATTCAGGGACATAATCAGACAGTTCTATTATGGCACTGAATAACAATAGCAATAAATTATATCCGCTTAAAAAAGCTCTTGAGGAATGGAAAAAACTGACCCCTCCTAAAGAAGCTATAAAAAGCATACAAGTTCAAGGTGCAATAACATGCAGTGACAAACCATGCAGGAGACAAAAACTCCACACCCACAGGCTGGATAGCACTCAGCTTAACAGGATAACACGTGCAAAAACCTGGCTGTTAAAATGAAGATTAGCACGACAACCCCGAAGTGCACAAGACAAAAGACATACATACGCTAACTAGACATGAGTAAAACCATGAAGACTAAGTGTGGGAAAAAATGAAAACACCTGAGCACGCGGGAAAAAAAACGACATGCGCTAATCCTAATGGGGGCAGACCCGAAGACCGGTGCTCGAAAAGTCAAAGTAAGCACACCAAAAAAAAATGAAGCACGCAAATAATTAAAGGGAAATAATATATAGATTCTCACCCAGGGCTATATATATTAGCATACTGGTAAAGAGACACTCTTCTACCAGTAAACAAAAAGTAGAAAGCCAAACCAGTACTGAAACATATCGGCAGTGGTTATGGAATATGAGTATATTGTAGATCCACATTAGAAGGCAAAGACAAGTCCCTGCGACCATTTATGTAAGGTCTGTGATACATTTCCCATGAGGTGAAAAAAGAGCCACAAACCATACCCCATATACATTCCTCTGAAGGGAAAACAGGCCTCAACATAAATTGAAAAACCCCTTTCTCTGAAGAATCAAATGCACATCTTAATTCTTCGACCACCTCCAGTGGAGGCAAAGTAAGACTGAGGTACCTGTTAGGTGGGAGAAATTGTATAGAGCTCTTGTGGTTTTGGAATCTTACCCTCCTCCTAGTGAAAGGGAAGAGTAATTCCCAGGAGTAATGGATCGTGGACTCTCACCACATGTATGAAAGAAAACAAGTGTTAGCAGTTGTTTTCAGTACATGAGGAATGCTGAACATAAAAATAAATAAATATATTTTTAAGACATACAGTGCTTTGTATCAAACCAGAACAGCCAGGAGCAGATTGTGAAACTTGATTGGTTTGGGGATTTTTCAGTTTTTTTAACTGCCCACTGGCTTGGTCATTTTTTTTAATTATTTTTCTTACTTTATCTAACAAATTTTCTTCTGTGGTAATCAGCAAAGGGAAGAGTGGTAGATGGAATATTACCTGAGGAAGCCTTCTGGCAATAATGGCCTGAGCACCTTTCCTACTAGTATTAGGCAATTCTATTGGAAGGCATTTAGGTTACTTATGTATTAAACAGATTTGTTCTATAGAAGATCCTGGTCAAGTAGTGTGTTTTTTATAATTAATCAGAGACAGATTGTAAATATTGGTGTCCTAGCTATAATACTTTTAAAAGATTAATTAGTAAAAGTTTTCCTTGTCACTTTATTTACAATCTAGTGCTGAATACATTCTTACTTCTAGAGTAGGTGTGGTGTTTGCACAGGCCCTCAAAGCTGTATTTGCTTATACCACTTAAACAACAGTAATAACTTTTACCAGAAGCATTTTTACTAATGGAAGTATGTTGCAAAATACTTCTATTTAAAACAGAAATGTACCAATGTACATTTCAACTTTGACCTTTTATCCCTTCAAGGCATGGTTGGTAGATACTTTAAAGGGACAGTAAAGTCAAAATTAAACAACTTGATTATGTAGAGCATGAAATGTTAATCAACTTTCCAGTTTACTTCTATTATCAATTTTGCTTTGTTCTTTTGGTATCCTTTGTTAAAGATTAATCATATATATATATATATATATATATATATATATATATATATATATATATATATATATATATATATATTATTTAGTAATAAAAAAAAATCCCCCCACCCTCCCCACAATTGTTATGTAGATCTATGCTATAATATGGTACACTGGGTTTTGTAGGGCATGACGTAAAGCTACGTCCCATTGGGTTACAGCGTTAACTTTACTATCC
Source organism: Bombina bombina (assembly GCF_027579735.1). Taxonomy (NCBI): domain Eukaryota; kingdom Metazoa; phylum Chordata; class Amphibia; order Anura; family Bombinatoridae; genus Bombina; species Bombina bombina. The sequence goes on along the minus strand of NC_069502.1, from coordinate 539,550,134 downwards.
CCTTTAATAAGTAATAACTCTGAACATTTAAGAAAATCATAAATATTTTAGACACTAATTTTGGTATAATGCATTAAATAAAATGAATATATGTACTATAAAGCAAGACTCCATAGTTTCTGCCAATTGGAATAACCTTTTATTTTGTTTTGATAATACAACACCGCAATCTCCAATAGGGTTTAAAGTACTTTTGAACCTCTTTTATTTACGCAATATAATCCAGCAGCAGATGATTTTGTAAAGTGAGTACAGTAGGGAACATATGTTTATGCAGTACTTTAGCTCTACTGTAGAATGCAGTAATATCAGGTTAATAATAAAAAAAATATGCAAGGGGCTGGTAAGAAATAAGGTTTATCCTATATCTAAAACTGAGATGACTAATACGTTTTTTCTCTGTGCTGGTTTTTCTACCAAAATAGTATGTATGTATGTGAGTATATTACATACTTAATAAAGTTGCTAATATGAAGTGCAAACCCAAAATACCTGCAAGTTTATAAAAATCAATTCTATTGTATATGACAAGATAGAAAAATAAACACAATAAAAAAAAAAAAAAAAAAAATATATATATATATATATATATATATATATATATATAAAACATAAATTATGCTTACCTGATCATTTTATTTCCATCTGTGGGAAGAGAGTCCACTGCTTCATTCATTACTTGTGGGAAATAAGAACCTGGCCACCATGAGGAGGCAAAGGCACCCCAGCCAAAGGCCTCCCCCACTCCCCTCATCCCCCAGTCATTCTGTCAAGGGAACAAGGAACAGTAGGAAATATATCAGGGTATAAATGGTGCCAGAAGAATAATATTAAAATTTAGGTCCGCCCATCGGAACAAACGGGCGGGAGTAGTGGACTCTCCTCCCACAGATGGAAATGAAATTATCACGTATGCATAATTTATGTTTTCGATCTTAATGGGAGGAGAGTCCACTGCTTCATTCATTACTTGTGGGAACAAATACCCAAGCTCTAGAGGGCAGTGAATGAAAAAAATGGGAGGGTAAAAGTTGGCGGAACCTATACTGAGGGCACCACAAGCTTGCAAAACCTTTCTGCCAAAAACAGCTTCCGCCAAAGCAAAAACATCAAATTTGTAAAACTTTGTAAAAGTATTTAAGGAGGACCAAGTAGCCGCCTTACAAATCTGCTCCACAAAGGCCTCGTTCTTATAGTCCCAAGAAGAGGCCACAGCTCTAGTTGAGTGAGCCGTAATCCTCTGAGGAGGCTTATGTCCCGCTGTCTCATAGGTCAAAAGGATAATGCTCCTCAACCAAAAGGACAGAGAAGTGGAAGAGGCCCTCTGCCCCTACGCTTCCCTGAATACACCACAAATAAAGACGAAGTCTGTCTGAAATCTTTTGTGGCCTGAAGATAAAGCTTCAAGGCTCGAACCACATCCAAGTTATGCAGTAACCTTTCCTTAGATGAAGAAAAGTTAGGACACAAAGAAGGAACTACTATCTCCTGATTGATGTTACAATCTGACACCACCTTGGGAAGAAATCCCAACCCAATGTGAAGCACAGCCTTATCAGTGTAAAAAAACAGGTAAGGGGGCTCATATTGCAAGGCCGCCAACTCAGAGACTCTGTGAGCCGATGCAATAGCCAGAAGAAATAGAACCTTCCAGGAAAGAATCTTAAACCAAATTTAAACTCCAAGGAGGAGCAGAATTTTTAAAGACAGGTCTGATCCTAAACAGGGCTTGAACAAACGATGGAATATCAGGAAGCTCTGCTAGCTTCTTGTGTAACAGCACTGATAACGCTGCAATCTGTCCCTTTAAGGAACAAGCGGCAAGACCCTTATACAGTCCATCCTGGAGAAAGGCCAGAATCCTGGATACCCTAACCTTGTGCCAGGGATATCCATGCTCTTCACACCAGGATAAGTAGGTCATCACCTTATAATAGATGCAACAAGTGACTGGCTTCCCGGTCTGGATGAGAGTATCAATTACTCACTCAGAAAAACCTCTCTTGGCTAAGACAAGGCGTTCAATCTCCACGCAGTCCGCATCAGAGAATAGAGATTTTGGTGTAAAAAGGGACCCTGAACCAGCAGATCTCTGCGACAGGGACACCTCCATGGACTATGACATTCCCACCAGATCAGCAAACCACATGCTCAGCGGCAACAACGGAGCAATCAGAATGGTCGACATTTGCTCCTGTTTGAAGCGGGCAACCACTGGAGGAAGAAGTGGCAACGGTGGGAAAATGTAATTAGGTTGAACTCCCAAGGCACCGCTAAGGCATCTATCAGCTCTGCCTGTGGGTCCATGGACCGCAAACCCGTATCTGGACGCCATGAGGTCTATCTCCATCGACCCCCATCTGTTGCAGATCTCCGCAAACACCTCGGGATGGAGAGACCATACCCCCGGATGAAACAATTGCCTGCTGAAAAAGTCCACTTCCCAGTTGTCCACACCCGGAATGTGGATCGCTGAGAGCAAACAATTAGGAGTCTCTGCACATTCCAGAATCAGAGATACTTACCTCATGGCTAGGGAGCTAATCGTTCAGGACGACTCCAGGTGTGGCCAAGCCCTAAGAGCAATAAATATCACTTGAATTTCCTGAATATTTATGGGTAGAGTCGCCTCCTCTCGAGTCTACTTGCCCTCAAGAAGGATCTTGCAGCTCCCCATCCTGACAGACTTACATCCGTCGTCACAATCTACCAGGATGGCCTCAAGAAGGATGTCCCCTGGGTCAGCTGTCCTGGACGGATCCACCAAGAGAGGGATTCTCTCACTTGGTTGTCCAGAGAGATCTGTTGGGATAGATCTGAGTGATCGCCATTCCATTGTCTCAACATGCATAACTGAAGAGGTCTGAGATGGAACCTGGCAAAAGGAATGACATCTATGCTGGATAGCATGAGCCCAACCACCTCCATACACCTGGCCACAGATGGCCTTGAAAAGGTCTGAAGGGCAAGGCAGCTGGACGCAATCTTGGAATGTCTCTGCTCTGTCAAGAATATCTTCATCTATATGGAATCTATTATCGTACCCAGGAACTCCACCCTGTTGCTGGGAACCAGAGAACTCTTTCCTTTGTTTATCTTGCATCTATGGGATCCAAGGAGAAGAAGAAGAGCCCTCTAGTGGTCCTCCATGAGATTGCAGGATTGAGCCTGAACCAGAATATCTTCCAGATAAGGAGCCACTGCAATACCCCTGGCTCTTGGTACCGCAAGCAGCGCCCCCCCAGAACCTTTGTAAAGACTCTTGGGACGGTCGCCAGATCGAATGGTAGGGCCACAAACTGGAAGTGTTGGTCCAGAAACACGAATCTTAGGAACCTGACGTGGTCCTTGTTGATTGGTACGTGATGGTAGGCATCCTTCAAGTCTATTGTCGTCATAAATTGTCCCTCTTGAACTAGGGGGAGATTGGGCGGAACGTGCCCTCCTTCTTTGGGAAAACGAAAAGATTTGATTAGTACCCTAGACACCTTTCTGCTAGAGGTACTGGGACGATTACTCCGAGAAAAGAGAGATCCCTCACGCACTCTAGAAAGACATCTCTCGTCTCTGGTCTTGAGGATAGGTTTGACAGGAGGAATCTGCCCCTGAGCGGATGAGACCTGAACCCTATCCTGTAAACCTGGGTGATAACCTCCAGAACCCAAGGATCCTGTACGTCTCTAATCCAGGCCTCTGCAAACAGAGATAATCTGCCCCCTATGCGACCCAGTGACGGATCTGGGCCCGCCCCCTAGCGCCGACTTTGTCTTGTTCTAAGAGTTAGCTGGCATCCAAGATCCCTTGGACTGCTCGGTCTTCGCAGAAGGCTGATGGCATTGAGACTTGTCCGAACAAAAGGGACGAAAAAGTAGAGCCCTTAGGATTATTCTTCTTATCCTGCGGAAGGAAAGCACCCTTGCCTCCCATGACCGTGGATATGAAGGGATAGTAATCTAGACTTGGAAGTCATGTCAGCAGACCACGACTTTAACCACAGAGCCCTACGGGCTAAAACAGAGAAACCTGATGTCTTAGCATTCAGGCGAATAACCTGCATATTTGCATCACAGATAAAGGAATTTGTGACCCTTAAGGCCTTAATCTTTTCCTGCATCTCCTTAAGGGGCGTCTCCATCTCGACCATAGCTGACAGTAAATCCCACCAATAGGTAGCCGCTCCAGCCCTGCAGCGATCGCCGATGCCTGTTTAGAAAACAAACCCAGTGAGTTGGAACATCTTTCTCAACATGGATTCCAACTTTTTATCCATGGGCTCTTTGAACGACGAACTATCCTCTAGGGGAATAGTTGTACGCTTAACCAGCGTGGAGAACGTTCCATCCACTTTAGGAATAGCCCCCATAGCTCAAGCTGAGAGTCCGGAATGGGGAAAAGCTTTTTAAAAAGGTAGAAGGAGAAAAGGACAAACCCAGTTTCTTCCACTCATTCGTAGCCATCTTCACGGGAACTGGGAAGGTCTGAGGCACCACCCTGTCCTCGTAAACCCTATCTAGTTTAGGGATCGAAGGTTCTTCCAGAAGTTTCGGATCCGGAACCTCCAATGTAGCCAGCACTTTTTTTCAGTAAAAAGCGCAAATGCTCCATCTTAAACATGAAATCTGGCTCCTCCATACCGGAGGTCTAGAAGACGCTGATTCCATCCCAGAGAGAGCGCCCTCCGATGAGTCTGAGGTCTCTTCATCTGATAATCTCTCAGAGACATCCAACGGAGTAGATGACCCCTGGAACCGAAAGCTATGTCTTTCCCTTTGCTTGCACTTTGCAGGGCGTGGTAGTGCATGGAAGGCCACAGAAACTGCTTCTTGCAACTGGCGAAATCTGGCGGGCACGAGGCCTTGTGGAGCTACATGTGTAATTGGAGATGAATGTTGGGAACGCACCTCGCGGGACGGAGAACCCTCAGAGGCGGATGGCTCTGTAGAACTAAATATCTTATTATTCTTATTGTAATTTTGTCAAAGCATGTGGAACACAGTTGAGCAGGCAGATCAATCTGTACCTCCTCACAATAAACACAGGTATTAGATTGAATTATAGAGGGAGTATCCTCTAACATATCAGAGTCCTTCTTAGCTTGCACCTTTAATAAGGACTGAGATAGATTAAATGGCACCTTTATACACCAATGGCCGGGGCATTCATCACCTCCTATGACCAGGACCACAGAGAAAACATTACGTCTCCTCAAAAGCCGATCAGGAAAGAGGAAGCTGAAGACCACACCCGGTCAAATGGAGTGCCACGCAGGACCACCCCAGCACTATAGAGAAAACACGCCAAAAAAGGCTGCACCGATCTTCACCTTAATGTTCACACATTGCTAGAGCCTCATCTCACACATGACATAGCATTAACACAATAAAGATATTATGCATAATCCACCCCCCCCCCTGTTCAATTATCCCTTTTTTCCGGGATATTAACCCTTGATTCTATCAGATAAAAAGAGACACACTGTGACCCCCTATCTTCTTGCATTATCATATGTGAATAAATGAAACGATTTTACCAGAATCTATGCTGTGGAAGAGGAAAACGGCCCTTCAAGTGTGACAGGTTAGTAGCATTGCTCCTGACATGACCTTGAGAGAATAAAGGCAGGCAGTGAAACTCATCAATGCTGATTGCCCAGGAGCTGTTAATATGAGTTGGGATGGTTTCGCAGAGACAACACTCCCTGCATCTCCCGACTCTAACTTTCATCCATGCTCTCACTGAGATGCTGACAGGATTACTTTAAACTCCAGACCAATTTTGAAGAGTACTACCCTCCATAAGCGACTATTTTGAATCTTCCGACACTTCTCTGCCAACCTCCTGTGACCAAAGGCAAAGAATGACTGGGGGATGAGGGGAGTGGAGGAGGTATTTAAGCCTTTGACTGGGGTGTCTTTGCCTCCTCCTGGTTTCCAGGTTCTTATTTCCCACAAGTAATAAATGAAGCAGTGGACTCTCCTCCCATTAACATGGAAAACACCATCTGATAGCTGAATTCTAAAAAATAATAAATTAAAATCTCTTCTTTTTAATAGCTCCATCAATGCTATAAAACAAACATATCAACCTCACTCATAGAAATGGTTAGGAACAATTTGTATCAAGGTGAAAAATTATCAGTGATTTGCTTGTATTCACTGACAGCAATCAAAAAACAAAACATATGGGGGGCAGAGCTAGCACTGGAAGGTAACAGACATGCTCCTTAGATCTCCTGCTCATATAACTAATAAACTTAATTCCACGGCAAATATAACTAAATTCTGATATACTGAGCTCATACAACGCCATCCACAAAAGTTTATGATACCCGAGACACCAAGATTGCACGGTTATTCTGAGCAGGAGCTATGATGCAGCACTTCTACATGATGCGGCCCTGATCTCGGGAACCATTACACCGTCCTCACTGTTCTACTACGCTACCTGGCTGAGAAGGAACATAATGTCGCAGTACCTCTATATAAGTTACAGGCAAGTACACAGTTACTGATCATTTAAGCCAAACAAGCAGACTCTCACCCGTAAATCTTATACAGCAATTCTCAAGAGGGGTGTGAAAAAACTCTCACATACTTTACCAGCTGAGATATCAGGGCTGTGGATCCCCTTCCTCACTTTCAACAGCTACTGTACCCAAGTACTACCCGGAGAGGAAGAGAGCAAAGTTAAAAACGGTGGAAAAGCCACAAACAGACATCAAGATTTATTTGGATATCTGGGTGGCGTGATTGTGGGTGGACTATTAAATTTCCTATATACTACTCTGAGGCTAATCTGCCTTAACCATGGAGTACTTAGAAAGATGGGAGACAAAGGTGGTGCAGTTACTAGACGACCACTTTAACTTCTGGTGAGGGCGTCACGCCCTAGGGAGAGCTTGCCGACGCTACACAAAGTAAGTCCGAAGCACAGGCAAGATAACAACACCCTGGAGGAGACCAAAGCCAGCACCCCATTGGCTCTAACACTAAGGCAAGATTCTTGCCATGCAGCAATGTTACAGCTTTTGGGTGCATTTACTGCACCCAACCAATCGGCAAATAGAGAAGGTGTTAAGACAGTGACCGGCCCTCCCCAAATCGAACGGCCAAGTAATGCTGGCGTTGAACCTACTAATGGGGGCACTTCGCAGCATCTACAGAGCATATCTAGAAATACAAGCCTCAACATACTAAGAATGGAGTCCTTCTACAATGAGGACAGAACACGGCTGTCTGCTAGAAGACGGCTGCAGCGCAGGGAGGCCCATGTCCTCCTCAAGGCAGGCCTCAAGCACCTATCCAGAGAACCGGAGCTCTTGAGAAAAGAAGACACGGAGGGCCAGCATCTCCGAATTTGGATGCAGAGTGAGGATGACGAATACGGCAGATGCCTGAGATTCATAGAAACATTTTCCCATACCGCAGTCCTAGTGTATTTTATTCCTTCACATAGACCCCCACGTAAATTGCTTCAATGGTACACCTTAGAGCCTCAGAAAGCAGGAGTTGGTTAACTGTGAGTAATCCTGAGCGGTTGGGAACAGCGATACTGTTGTATCCTGCTCTTTATGTGACTGGGCTCTGTTACTCTGGAGAACTCAAATTAGATTATACAAGTGTCTGCTTTGCTGGACCCTGTGTCAATTTAGTTCCATGAGGGATTATGTTATGATGGTTTTTACTGTTTGTGTATAATACTTTTATAGATGTTCCACATGTTTGCCAATAGCTGAGAAAGCCACCTTACAATGTCTTCAGGAGCGCAACTTTACAGCTAACTATTCTTAACTTAATTTAATATAATTATTTGTTATATTCATATTGTCATAGTTAACCTTATATCCATAATTTTTGGTAGAAATGGCTAACCATAAAGTGTGCTATTTTGGAGGTATGAATTTCACCGAACATATATCCTAAATTATATTTCTCCCTTAAAACAACTCTGCCCCAGTTTGCCAGCTAAATATTGCTTATAGGCACCCTAAATTTTATTGGTTAATGAGTTCCTTCTCTAGCTCACCTTTGTGGTGTATTGCCATCACTGCCTCACCTTTAATAAGCTCTATCTACAGGAGTAGTCTCTACACCATCAACATTTAGTTGAGTTTTCCTCACCTTAAGCAATTACAGGGCCTTACTAGTATTCCCTACTACAGCTCATTTATGCTTCCAGTTCTTCTGTTATATTAAGTAGGGGACACTCTCACAATAATGTGACATACCTCTCTGGTTCTGTTTCGAACTTCCACGTCATGTTTAAAAGTAAAGATCAGTACCCTACTTAGTTGTGCAAGTTCTTTTTTCTATAATAAATTCCTCTCCCTACATATATTTCACCACTAGCAGCCTATTACCACATAGCTTATATATGGGTAAGGATTTTTCCAGGGATTCAACACATAGAAAAAGAAAGGAATTTGCTTAACCCATTAACAACCCTGACATACCCTGTAGATTGCTGGTTTTTAAAGGGACAGTAAACCTACTAAATAATGGAACATTAGCTTAGCGCCAGCTCTCTAAAGCAAAGGACTGCAGAGATATTGTACTCCGAAAATTGAATTTTACAGAACGCTGCTCCTGGCTCTATCGAGCGTGTCTGTTTTTTTCTCCTAAGTGCATCACGGGCACGCTGTCTAGTCACAGCCGGCCCGATCGCGCTATTAAATTCAATGTAGCTCCCTCCTGCTACCAGACCAGAGCGGGAGAGAGCTACATTGAGATTAATAGTGCGATCGGGCCATCTGTTCTATCACATATTTACACTGTAAAAGAATGCAAGGAGTAATCATAAGTAGAACACCATGAAATATAATCACTTTGTGATTGATCTTTCTTGAAACAGTTTGCGAGCCTGAATCATGGTGTTAATCACTGAGTCAGAGAATCCTCTATGACTGAGAACTAAGCGTTCAATCTCCATGCCATTAAGTTTAGAGACTTTAGATCTGGATGGAAAAAGGGACCTTGAGACAGAAGGTCTACTCTTAGAGGAAGAGGCCATGGCAGGCAACTGGACATTCTAACTAGATCCTTTTCTCAATGAATAGGATGCACCGGAAGCCAGATAGGTGAAACAGTTAACTTTATTGAAAGAAATCTTAAAAAGCATATACAATGCTAAATGGCAATAGAATCTCCTACTTCAACGTGAGTGGTGTGTGTCCCACTCCAGGGACTGCTTGCTGACGCGTTTCGGCGCAAAAGGCCGTAATCGTAGATGCAGTCACTTGTCCAAATGATCCTTTTATATCCATTAGAACAAGCTAATAGGTTAAAAACAAACTCCACCTTCTTTTACCTGTAGTGGAACTTTAAAACACACCCACACTATGGTTTATTAGATACTTTCAAGGTAAAGAATAATTATAATGAAACAATTTCTTTCCCATTATCTATAAATATATATTTTTTTAAAAAACCATAACCTCACTTACAGTTATTTAGACTCCTTTCTTACATGTTGCTATAATATTCTTGGACTGCTATTTGGATAAAACATTATACACTTTTGCTCTGTGAACCTTATTTAGTCTAATCTTTCTAAAGAACATTCTATACCAATTAATGTGAAAACAAATATAAGTCAAGCTTTTATGTTCAATTTAGATACGCATAATAATAATAATACAGATACAATTTTAGTGTTCATAACCTATTATCACAGTTCCAAAACTATGTCAACATCTTATAATTAATAATTCTCTTTAAGAGAAAAAATCTCTATGAAACAGGGGGGGGGGGGGGTTAAGGATCATGTAAACACTCCCAATTTCTCAAGAATCGTGTCAATGCTAACTATACTCTAATGTTTACAGTAACAATCAAAACATTATGGTATTTACCAGTTAATCTGCATAACTACCTATTTTGCATATAATGGTTCTCTTCATTTTTATGCTCAAAGTTTTAATAACCTGTGTTATTCATAAATACCTATTAAATAGTACAATAATGAGTAACTTATTAAAATATCCAGGTAAAGGATACAGCAGCCGGTGTCGATGACCTAAACGGAGGTGAGTGGTGAAGATTTTATTGTACAGTTCCACACTTTCTATTTTGGAACTACGATGTTTTTCCTAACATTCAAGTTGCGGTGAGATCTTAACAGTATATATATAGGTGCTGACACTGTTTGCATGTTCTATTCTAACTAGATCCTCATACCAAAACCTTTGAGGCCATTCAGGAGCTATCAGGCTTACAGAGGACTGTTCCATTTGAATTTTGGAAATCACTCTAGGAAGAAGGACCAGAGTGGGGAATATATAAGCAGGCTGGTAAAACCAGGGTACTGCTTGGGCATCCAACACCTCCACCTGAAGATCCCTGGACCTCCCAAGGAACCTGGGAAGTTTCTTGTTCAAACGAGAGGCCGTCAGATCTATTTCCGGAAGACCCCATATTTGTAGACCACATCTGGCTGGAGAGACCACTCTACCAGATGTAGGAACTGATGACTGAGGTAATCTTCCTCCAAGTTGTCTACACCTGGGATGTGAATTGCAGTAATAAGCCAAGAATTGGTTTATGCCCAAGAAAGGATTCAAAATACCTTTATTGTGATATTGCCTTTCTGAAATTAGAGATAAGGCTCTTTCTTCAATAGGGGCCAAGCCTGAAGGGCCCTGAAAAGAGCACGGAGTTCCAAGAAATTATGTAACCTCTCCTCCCGAGGATTCCAAACTCCCTGTGCTGTCACAGACCCTGCGACAACTCCCCAACCTCTAAAATTTTCATCTGTGGTGATCACAGACTAGGTAGGATGAGCAAAGGAAACTCCCTGAAGAATGGAGTGGTGATTTAGCCACCAAGTTAGAGAAAGGTGTGTATTAGGATCTAAGAATATCAGTTGTAATATTGAGTATAATCCTTGCACCATTGGTGTAGCATAAAAAGTTGGAGAGGTCTCAAATGAAAACGAGCAAAGGGAATCGCGTCCGATGCTGCAATCATGAGACCTAGTACCTCCATACACATAACCACTGAAAGGAATGAAATAGACTGAAGCTTTAGACAAGCTGAAACCAATTTTATTAGTCTCCTTTCTGTTGTAATTCTTACAAACTTTTTTAGAGTTTTCATATCCAGAATCGGTCTGAAAAATTTTACTTTTTCGGCACAATGAAGAGATTTGAATAAAAACCCATCCCTTAGTTCCTGTAAAGGTACTGGAACAATTTCTCCCATCTTTTCTAGGTCCTAAAAGGATTTGAGAAAACCTTGGGCCTTTATAGGATGCTTTGGAATATAGGTGAGAAAAAATCTCCCCATGGGAGGTCGAGTTTTGAATCCAATTCGATATACCTGAGAAATAATGTTCTGAATCCATGGATTTTGGACAGATTCTAACCAAAATTCTTGAAAAAGAAAGGCTCTTTAAATGTGAATTTAAACGAAAGGTTAGTGTTACTGCAAATTCAATAGGAGTGTGAATTTTTGGTTTTACCAATGTTTTCATGAAAACTACTCATCTTTGATGGGAATTCAACCGAGTATCTTACATTTATGTCAGATTGCTGTTCAAGCTTAGATAGTATTCAAATATGTTCCAATTAAACATAATGTGTTAAGTAAAACAAATGAAATCTGGAAGACATTTAATCATAATAGGTTTATTCTGTTAAAGGATTGCTAACAGATTAAATAAAAAAACAATGTTTAAAAATATAAAACAAAATATAAACAAAAAAAAACCCTGCTATAGTTTTATTTTGTTTCACTTCCGTGGTTTGGTATTTGATTAACTAGGTCATAAGGTAAGAAACAACATATATTTGAAAATAATTTAGATATACAAATATATGCTGCAGCATCTATAAAGAGACAGGAAAGTTACACAATTGTTAACAGAGTTAAAAAAGTGTCTTTAATTATTTTATTTTTCTACGTAAAGTATGTTCCATTTTTCAAAACATCTAGAAAATTCAGACAAGGGTCTCCTATTTGATGCAAGGAGGAAACGGCTGCACAACGGGTCATTCAAAATATATAAAATTTTATTTCAATGTACCAGATAGCAGGTACATACCAAGGCAGACAGGTGGAACAAAAAAAGACAGGCTGACGCGTTTCGTGCCCCCTAGTGGCGCTTAATCATAGAATATGATTAAGCGCCACTAGGGGACGCAAACTTCATTGAATGACCCGTTGTGCAGCCGTTTCCTCCTTGTGTCTATCGTTTGGTGGATTGGTTCCTGCTTATTTTCCGGCTTGCACCTTGCCACTACTGTGACTTCAATATTGGCTGTCTCTTATCTATGACGACAGCACTCTGCGATCAGCATTTCCTCCAGGACGCCGGCTGTTGTGGCTAGTGACTCACCTTGTCTACTATTTGATGCTCTACGGAAAATGTTTAGTCTTTGCAGGGTATAGGACTACAATAACAGGCATTGATTTCCATGCAGAGTGCATTTATTCCCACTACTGGATCAGCTGTAAAGTGTTGAAAACTGTATCCTTCTAAAATTGTATACACTTTATGAATGGTTAGTCTTGTGTTTTTGCAATAAAGGCTTGATGTGCATTTGATAAAATATGGAAAATGATTACCTTAAAAGGACAATAATAGTCAAATTCTTTAGAATAGGGTAAAACACAAGAAAGAATAAAAATGTTCTTCTTGAGGCTTGAAAATAAAGCATATGGTAGAAAAAATAAAGTTAATTTATGCTTAACTGATAAATTAATTTTTTCTATGATACGACGAGACCACGGATTTCATCCTTACTTGTGGGAATATTAACCTCTTGCTAACAGGAAGTGGAAAAGAGCACCACAGCAGAGCTGTATATATAGCTCCTCCCTTCCCTCCACCCCCAGTCATTCGACCGAAGGTATAGGAAGATTAAGGAAAAGCTAAAGGTGCAGAGGTGACAGAAATTCATACAAAATATAATCTAAATCTGTCTGAAAAATGAGAGGGAGGGCAGTGGACTCATCGTATCGTAGAAGAAATTAATTTATCAGGTAAGCATAAATTCACTTTTCTTCTACAAGATACGATGAGTCCACGGATTTCATCCTTACTTGTGGGATACAATACCATAGCTACAGGACTCGGATGAAACGGGAGGGACAAGACAGAGACCTAAACGGAAGGCACCACTGCTTGAAGAACCTTTCTCCCAAAAACAGCCCCAGAAGAAGCAAAAGTATCAAATTTGGAAAATTTGGAAAAAGTATGAAGAGACGACCAAGTCACAGCCTTGCAAATCTGTTCAACAGAAGCATAATTTTTAAAAGCCTATGTGGAAGCCACAGCCCTAGTAGAATGAGCCTTAATTCTATCAGGAGGCTGCTGTCCAGCAGTCTCATATGCCAGGCGGATGATACACTTCAGCCAAAAAGAAAGAGGTAGCCATAGCTTTCTGACCGCTACGCTTTCAGAATAAACAATGAATAATGAAGATGATTGACGGAAATCCTTAGTCACCTGCAAGTAAAATTTCAAGGCACGGACCACGTCCAGGTTATGCAACTTACGCTCCTTCTTAGAAGAAGGATTAGGACATAATGAAGGAACAACAATTTCCTGATTAATATTCCTATTAGAAACAACCTTAGGGAGGAAACCAGGTTTGGTACGTAAAACCACCTTATCAGAATGGAAGATAAGATAAGGTGAATCACATTGTAATGCTGAAAGCTCAGAAACTCTACGAGCAGAAGAAATAGCAACCAAAAACAAAACTTTCCAAGATAACAGCTTAATATCTATGGAATGCAAAGGTTCAAACGGAACCCCTTGAAGAACATTAAGAACTAAATTCAAACTCCAGGGCGGAAAAATTGGTCTAAATACAGGCTTAACTCTGGTTAAAGCCTGACAAAAAGACTGAACATCTGGAACATCTGCCAAACGTTTGTGTAGCAAAATTGACAAAGCAGAAATCTGTCCCTTTAAGGAACTCGCTGATAACCCTTTCTCCAATCCTTCTTGGAGAAAAGACAGAATCCTATCTTTACTCCATGAGTAGCCCTTGGATTCACACCAAAAAAAGATATTTACGCCATATCTTATGATAGATCTTTCTAGTAACAGGCTTACGTGCCTGTATCAAAGTATCAATGACTGAATCTGAGAATCCCCGCTTAGATAAAATCAAACGTTCAATCTCCAAGCAGTCAGCTGCAGAGAATTTAGATTTGGGTGTTGGAAAGGACCTTGAATGAGAAGGTCCTGTCTCAATAGAAGTTTCCACGGTGGCAGAGAGGACATGTCCACTAGATCCGCATACCAAGTCCTGCGTGGCCACGCAGGCACGATCAGAATTACTGAAACTCTCTCCTGTTTGATCTGAGCAATCACGCGTGGAAGGAGAGGAAACGGTGGAAACACATAAGCTAGGCTAAATGACCAAGGCACTGCCAAGGCATCTATCAGTTTGGCCTGAGGATCCCTCGACCTGGATCCGTATCTTGGAAGCTTGGCATTCTGTCGAGATGCCATCAGATCCAACTCCAGTCTGCCCAATCGGAGAATCAGTGAGGCAAACACCTCCGGGTGGAGTTCCCACTCCCCCGGATGAAAAGTCTGTCAACTTAGAAAAGCCGCTTCCCAGTTCTCTACTCCGGGGATGTAGATTGCCGACAGATAACAAGAGTGGGCCTCCGCCCATCAAATTATCTTGGATACTTCTATCATCGCCAAGGAACTCCTTGTTCCCCCCTGATGATTGATATAAGCCACAGTCGTAATATTGCCCGACTGGAATCTGATGAATTTGGCCGAAGTCAACTGAGGCCATGCCTGAAGCACATTGAATATTGCTCTCAATTCCAGAATATTGATTGGAAGTAAAGACACCACTTGAGCCCATATACCCTGAGCCTTCAGTAGGCTGGCGTCCGTTGTCACTATCACACACGAGGGTCTGCGGAAACACGTCCCCTGGGACAGATGATCCTGTGATAACCACCAAAGAAGAGAGTCTCTGGTCTCTTGATACAAATTTATCTGAGGAAATAAATTTGCATAGTCCCCATTCCTCTGTCCGACCATGCACAGCTGCAGCAGTCTGAGATGAAAACGAGCAAACTGAATGATGTCCATTGCCACTACCATTAATCCAATTACCTTCATACACCGAGCCACTAATGGCCAAGGATTGGACTGAAGCGCTCGGCAAGTATTTAGAATTTTTGATTTTCTGATCTCCATCAGAAATATTTTCATGTCTACAGAGTTCCAAAGAAGGAAACCCTTGTACGTGGAACTAGTTAACTCTTTTCTAGGTTCACCTTCCATCCGTGAGTTCTCAGAAAGGACAACACTGTGTCTGTATGAGATTTTGTCAGATAAGTCGACACCTGAATCTAAATATCGTCCAGATAAGGTGCCACTGCTATGCCCCACGGTCTAAAAACTGCCAGAAGGGACCCTAGAACCTTTGTGAAGATCCTGGGTGCTGTGGCCAACCCAAAGGGAAGAGCCATGAACTGAAAATGTTTGTCCAGTAAGGCAAACCTTAGGTACTGATGATGATCCTTGTGAATAGGAATATGAAGGTATGCATCCTTCAGATCCACGGTAGTCATATATTGACCCTCCTGGATCATTGGTAAAATTGTTCGGATGGTCTCCATCTTGAAGGATGGAACTCTGAGAATCTTGTTTAGACTCTTGAGATCTAAAATAGGTCTGAACGTTCCCTCTTTTTTGGGAACCACGAAAAGATTTGAGTAAAACCCCTGTCCCAGTCTTGGAACCGGACAAATTACTCCCTTAGTGGAGAGGTCTTTTACACAATGTAAGAACGCCTCTCTTTTTATCTGGTCTACAGCCAATCGTGAAAGAAGAAATCTCCCTCTTGGGAGAAACTCCTTGAATTCCAGTTGATACCCGTGGGTCACGATTTCCAGTGCCCAGGGGTCCTGAACATCTCCTGGGCAAAGAAAGAAAGTCTGCCCCCTACTAGATCCGCTCCCGGATCGGGGGCTGCCCCTTCATGCTGTCTTTGTAGCAGCAGTGGGCTTCTTGGGCTGTTTACCCTTGTTCCAAGCCTTGTTGGGTCTCCAGATGGACATGGACTGAGCAAAATTCCCTTCCTGCTTTGTGGAGGAAGAGGAAGCAGAGGGTACTCCTTTAAAATTTCGAAAGAAATGAAAATTATTTTGTTTACCCCTCATCTTAACAGACTTATCCTGAGGTAGGGCGTTACCTTTACCTCCATAATGTCAGAAATTATTTCCTTCAACTCAGGCCCGAATAGGTTCCTACCCGTGAAAGGAATAGCTAAGAGCTTAGATTTAGATGACACATCAGCATAACGCTCTACGCGCTAAAATGGCAAATCCTGCATTTTCCGCCGCCAATTTAGCAATTTGAAAGGCGGCATCGGTAATAAAAGAATTAGCTAGCTTGAGAGCCTTAGTTCTATCCAAAATGTCCTCTAAAGGGGTCTCAACCTTCAGAGACTCTTCTACAGCATCAAACCAAAAAGTTGCTGCAGTAGTAACCGGACCAATGCAAGCTGTTGGTTGTAAAAGGAAACCCTGATGAATAAATAATTTCTTTAGGAGACCCTCTAACTTCTTATCCATAGGGTCCTTGAAAGCACAACTGTCCTCAATAGGAATAGTTGTACGCTTAGCCAGGGTAGATATAGCTCCCTCCACCTTAGGGACAGTCTGCCAAGAGTCCCGAATGGTGTCTGATATGGGATACATTTTCTTAAAAATAGGGGGAGGAGAGAATGGTATACCCGGTGTGTCCCATTCCTTCTTTATAATTTCCAAAATTCTTTTGTACTGCGCCTTTAAATAATAAAAGTGCAACAATTTTTCTGTCTGCACAAAAAAACGATCTTTAGCACTTAAATCTTATACTAAACAGTTACATTTTGCCAAAAATTATTGCACTAGTTGAGCAATAAACTAAATCATCCTGTAAAAAGTATTTTTTATCTAGAAAATAAACTTTAAACAACGATAACAGCCCCTGCACCTCGCCACAGCTCTGCTGCGGCACCTACCTGCCCCCTGGGAACCCAAAATGTATTCAACAATGATCCGGTGACTGAATCTCAACTTTTAGGCCCCACCGGAGCTAGTGCCTGCTGTCTTCTAGTGAGGAGAAACCGCGCGTCTGAGCGCGCGAATTAGGCCTCCCCACCATGGGCGTCGCATGATCTCTCTCCATAACCGCATGGGAAGCAGTTTAAATAAGCCATGAGGTATTTCCTAACGTTTTCACCCCAAATAAATTTATGCCATGATAAAATGTCTCCTTAACCGCATGGTAAGCGGTACTGATAAGCCATGTGGTCCCCTGATGTTGTCGCACACACTGTATGCAATACATAAACATAGAAAGTGTCACAGATGCCTTCCCCAGTGTTAAGCCCCTCTTCAATACATACTCATTGTAATCAATATGGTTAACTAGTTATGTCAGCAACACCCTCTGCCATCCAGGTCTACTGCTTACCCCTACCCTTACAGGGAAAAATGTCAGCCAGTTCTGATATAACATGTCTCCTCAGAAATAAAGACTGAACATACCTCAATGCTGCTTGTAGCATGACACCGGTCTCCACACTGAAGATCTCTCTTGCACTAACTTCAGAAGCTCTGTGGGAACCAAAATGGATCTTAGTTACATCTGCTAAGATCATCAACCTCAGGGCAGAAATCTTCTTCATTCCATATCTTCCTAAGGAAAATAGTACACACCGGTACCATTTAAAATAAAAAACTTCTTGATTGAAGAATCTAAAACTAACACCTCACTTTACCTCTTCCTATTACTAACACAGGCAAAGGGAATGACTGGGGGTGAAGGGAAGGGAGAAGCTATATATACAGGTCTGCTGTGGTGCTCTTTGCCACTTCCTGTTAGCAGGTTGTTAATATTCCCACAAGTAAGGATGAAATCCGTGGACTTGTCATATCTTGTAGAAGAAATATACTGGAGGTAAAATGCATCAGGCTATCATGAGCTTAAAGGGATATGAAACCCAAAAATGTTCTTTAATGATTAAGATGGGACATGCAATTTAAAACAAATTTCCAATTTACTGCTACTATTTAATTTGCTTCATTCTCTTGGTATCCTTTGTTGAAAAGTATACCTATGTAGGTTCAGGAGCTGGGAGCCAACTGCTGATTGGTGGCACCACATATATGCCTCTTTTCATTGGCTTAACAATTTTGTTCACCTGGCTCCTGTTAGTGCTTTTTTGCTCCTTTAATATAAGACACCAAGAGAATGAAGCAAAATGAATAATAGAAGTAAATTGCAAGGTCGCTTAAAAATGTATGCTCTATTTTGGATACATTTTGGATGTCATGTCCCTTTAATTTAAAAAGGCAGAGCAACAACAACTTATCTAGACAGAAGGAAAAAAAAGTAACTCCTGTGGAAAAGTGGCAACAATGCTCATAACCTAGTAAGAGATATAAACATGTAAGTACAATGGGGTTACTTGGTTCTAACAGAATATAATTTCTTTGCAGATAAGTCATGTTTAAAAATATAAATAAACCTGATTTTAACACCATAATTCAGATTCTTGGTTCTAACAGATTATACTTTCTTTGCAGATAAGTAATGCTTAAAAATATAAATAAACTTGATTTCAACACCATAATTCAGATTCTTCTTAAAGTGACAGTAAAACATAATTTATGTAAAAACTTACCTGATAAATTAATTTCTTTCATATTGGAAAGAGTCCATGAGCTAGTGATATATGGGATATACATTCCTACCAGGAGGGGGCAAAGTTTCCCAAACCTCAGAATGCCTATAAATACACCACCCACCACACCCACAATTCAGTTTAACAAATAGCCAAGTAGCGTGGTGATAAAATAAGGAGTAGAAAAGCATACAAAAAGAGGAACTGGAAAAATAATTGTGCTTTTATACAAAAATCATAACCACCATAAAAAGGGTAGGCCTCGTGGACTCTTGCCAATATGAAATAAATTAATTTATCAGGTAAGTTCTTACATAAATTATGTTTTCTTTCATGTAATTGGCAAGAGTCCATGAGCTAGTGACGTATGGGATAGAAATACCCAAGATGTGGAAGTCCACAGAAGAGTCACTAGAGAGGGAGGGATAAAAATAACAGCTATTTCCACTGAGAAATTAAATCCACACAATAATTTTTTCTCAAAAAACTTAAATCAAAAGCAGTAGAATCAAACAAACAGCTGCCTGAAGAACTTTTCTACCAAAGACTGCTTCAGAAGAAGCAAATACATCAAAAATGGTAAAAACAATAAAAGTATGCAAATTTGATCAAATTACTGATTTGCAAATTTGATCAACCTAAGCTTCATTCTAAAAAAGCCCAAAAAATGGCGACTGAACTTAGTAGAATGAGCTGCAAATCTCTGAGGCGGAGTCTGCCCTGCCTCGAAATAAGCCTTGAAAAACAAAAGCTTTAATCAGGATGCTAAAGAAATAATAATCTTTTCTGGAACTAGAAAAATAGCAAATAGACTAGAAGTCTTCTGAAATCCTAGTAACCTCTATATAGAATTATAAAAGTTCTTACCACATCCAAAGGATGTAAATAACTCTCAAAGAATTCTTTAGGATTTAAAAAAAAAGAAGCAGGAACAATTTATCTACTAATGTTGTTCAAATTCACAACCTTAGGAAAAAAAGAAGTCCATAAAACAACTTATCTAGATGAAAAAAATCAGATAAGGAGACTTACAAGAGAGAGCTGATAAATCAGAAACTCCTGTAGCAGACGAGATAGTCAAAAGAAAGAAAACTTTCCAAGAAAGTAGATAATCTTCAAAGAAAATATAGGCTCAAAAGAAAAGAGCCTGTAAAATCTTTAAACCAAATAAGACTCCAAAAAGGAGAAATTAATAAATGAACCGGCTTGAAACCAACTAAAGCCTGAACAAAACAGTGAATACCAGGAAGGATAAACAAGCTTTCTTTAAAATAAAACAGAAAGAACAGAGATTTGTCCCTGCAAAAAAATTGCAGACAAACTTATCCAAACCATCCTGAAAAACTGTAAAATCCTAGGAATTCTAAAAGAATGCCAAGAGAATTTATGAGAAGAACACTATAAAATATAGGTTTTCCAAACCTGATAATCCATGTTCCTTGAAACAGACTTATAAGCCTGCAACATAGCGATAAAAACTGAGTCAGAGAAACCTCTATGACTCAACACTAATCAAATTACATATCCCCAAACTAGTAATTTGAGATCCCAATGGAAAAATAGCCCCTAAAACATGAGAGCTGGCCAAAGAGAAAGCGGCCAAGGATGGCAACTGGACTTCCAAACAAGATCCACATACCAAACTTGAGAGGCCATGCTGATGCTATCAGAAATACATGACACTGTTCCAATATGATCTTGGACATCACCTTTGGAAGAAAAAAACAGAGGCGGAAAGATGTAGACAGGTTGCAAAACCAAGACACTGCTAATGCATCAACCATCTCCAACTGAGGAACCCTAAACCTGAAAAGGTACCTAGGAAATTGAGAAAACACATCTGTAGAGACACACCACTCTCCCAGATGTAAAGACTGACGGCTGAGATAATCCACCTCCCAAAAGTATAAAATCATAGAAAATAGGCAGGAGATGAATTCCATCTAAGAACATATTCAAGATACTTCTTAATTGCTAAGGAACTACGAGTCCATATTGTTGATACAGTATGCAACATTTGTGATATTGTCTGTCTGAAATCAAAAAATTAAAAAGTTATCTCTTAAAAGAGGCCAGGCCTGAAAGAGCTCTGAAAAATAGCACAGAGTTCTAAAATTTCGATTGGAAACCTCGCCTCTTGAAGTTTCCAAACCCATTGAGCTGTCAAAAGACCCACAGACAGCTCCCCAACCTGTAAGACTTGTATCCATTAAAAATACAGTCCAGGAAGGACGAACAAAAAGAGTGTTAGGATTTAAAAATATCAATGGTGGTATATAAAAACAATCCCTGTATCATTGATTCAGTATGCAAAGCAAAAAGAGATCTCAGATGAAAAATGAGCAAAGGGAACCACGCCCAATGCTGCAGTTATGAGACCTAAAACTTTCATGCACATAGCCACTGAAAGAAATGTTCTAGACTGTAAGTTAGACAAGCTAACGCCCTTTACAATTGACTTATGTCTGATAAAGACAGAATCCACCTAGTAACCCAAAAAGAAAATTACCCTTGTCCGAGGAATCACAAAAATCTTTCATAAATTAAATCCTCTAACCATGTCTTGGAGAAACAAAACTTAGTTGATTCATGAGGGATTCCACAAAAATAAAAGTCCATATATTTGAATACTGCTCTTTCATATGTATGTATTAGGTACTTGTAAAGCGCGTCTAATCACCCGTAACGGACTCAAGATGCTGCTTATTTAATCGACCTCTGATGAAAGGATAAATGGACCTCACCGGGAATCGAACCTACAACCCTCAGGTTGCTACAGAGCTCAGCCACAGTGCATTAGCATGATGAGCTATCTGTCCGGCTTTAATAAAAGAAAAGTTTAAGCTAATACCAAGATTCCATCCAAATAAGGAAGCACCACAATTACCCTACTGTCTGAAGACAGAAAGGAGGGCACCAAGAACCTTTAAAAATATTCATAAAGTTGTCACTAAACCAAATGGAAAAGCGACAAATTGGTAAAGCTTAAAAGAAAAACTCAGAATCCACAAGTGGTCTGAATGAAATAAGATAGGAGGATAAACATCCTGAAAAATGAAGTGGACATGAAATGACCTTAACAAAAAGGCATAATAGTCCTTATAATCGGCAACTTAAAAGTTGAGACTCTAGCAAAACAATATAAAAGTTTTCAGATCCAAGAATTGACTCAATAAACCTTTCTTCTTAGGGACAAAGAATATAATTGAATGCCAGTTCTTTTTTTCCTGCAAAAAACTGGCATAATCACTCCTGAAAAAAATTCAAAGAGTGTACTGAGAAAGAAAGATTCTTCCCATAGGAGGTCTCATTCTAAAAATCTATTCAAATCCTAAGAATAATATAGAATTTATCCAAAAACAATTTAATCTGCCCCCCACCAGAAGGACTGGTTTGAGAATCGCACCTTCATGTAGTCTAATAACTAGTAATTTATAACGCATTTTTCTCCCAGAAGGATACAAAAAAAACGCTTCTTCAGTGCCTACACTCGGAGTTAACCAAATTAGAAGCTGATAAAAACAGTAGTTATTATTACCCAAATAAATGGCACACAATAAACTGACCTCAAAGGCCAAAGGGCTGTATTAACCCTGCCGGGAAATAAATCTATGATCCTTAGATCTAGAACAAGCGTTTGTAGTCAGGACATTCACCAACTAATCTACATCACCGGACTAAAAGTAGGGCAGAATAAAACTCTAAACCTCCAGAAATAGTGGAGTACGGTATGGAGCTCAATTTTGCTTTGCGCTGCAATATTGCCCGTTGATGCCAGGGTTTTTTAAACTTGAAATACCAGCGCTGTAGGGAAGTGAGCGGTGACAAATTGCAAGTTAGTACCGAGTAGCTCTTACTGCAAAACTCGTAATCTAGCCAATAGTTAATAGGACTAGAATCCTAAAAGTTATAAACAGAAAAATTTCCTTAACAAAGAACAAAACAGAGAATTTTTAACAAACTGTTTGATACAGGAACCTTTGAGCCAAAGAAACCTTTATCAGTAAAATAAACTTAAATATCATATCGGTCAGACAAAATTAATTAAATCTTAATTTTGAAAAGACCTCAAAAGTTTACTTAAAGGCATAATAGCAGTCATAACCTTTTATGATATAAGCAACAACATGTGATGTTTGCAGATGAAATCAAATACATGAACTTAATATGTAAAAAAACAGTAAATGTTATTGTACATGTAGAAACATTGCTAGCATAAAACATGATAAATAAATGCCACATAATTGAGCTGAAGAAATAGCAGCTTAAAAAATGAAAAGAACACACTTAGCTTTGTAGAATTGTGTTCCAGGGCATCATAGTTTCTACAGTAACATCAGACTCAGGATCAGAATGAGACATCTCGCAAAATGTAACAGAAAAAGAAAAATAACATTAGACAAAACATTCAATTTCCACAATGTAACAGTTTTAGTAGAGGAAAACAAATGCAGGCATAATAGCTTCCAAAGCCCTTCCGAGCCTATATTTCACGAAAAAAATAAAAGTCAAATTAGAAAAAGACTGAATCCCAGGTAAGAAAAAAGTTAAAATAAACTTCCCAAACATGATTCCTATACTGAATCTGTTTAGACTGCAAAGGGAAATACACATAGACTTGACTCATGGCAAAGACACCCAGCCACATATAGCAGATAGCCAAACCAGTACTGAAAACTATCAGCAGAGGTAATGGTACATAACAGTATATCGTCGATCTGAAAAGGGAGGTAGGAGATGAATCCCTACGACTGAAAACAGAGAACCCATGAAATGATTTCCTGTGAGGAAAACCATAAAATCAATAGACAATATTCTCTTCACATCCCTCTGACAAACACTGTACTCTGAGAGGAATTGGGCTTCAGAATGCTTAGAAGCCCTTATCATAGAAGAAATCTAAAAAAAACAAGCACAAATTTACTTCACCACCTCCATAGGAGGCAAAGTTTGTAAAACTGAACTATGGGTGTGGTGAGGGGGTATATTTATAGGCATTTTGAGGTTTGGGAAACTTTGCCCCTCATGGTAGGAATATATATCCCATACGTCACTAGCTCATGGACTCTTGCCAATAACATGAAAGAAATATTGTTTTTTTTTTTTTTTACTTACTTGGGAACAGAGTGCATTTTTAATCCCCCATATAAATTCTTGACAATTTTCACTAGTATTACTATGTCAGGCTTACTGTTTAAGATATAATGACATTTTATAAAACAAAATTAAGCCATACTG
This sequence comes from Bombina bombina, assembly GCF_027579735.1. Lineage (NCBI taxonomy): Eukaryota > Metazoa > Chordata > Amphibia > Anura > Bombinatoridae > Bombina > Bombina bombina. The sequence continues at coordinate 539,526,241 of NC_069502.1, read as the reverse complement.
TATGAAAGAGACACATGGAGCTTGTATTTAAATCAAACATGAACAATGTTTTTGCTTTTTTACCTTCCCTTCTGTATTGAACTAGGAAAACACAACTGCTCATATTTAATATTTTCAAAGCTGTAGAGAATTTGATAAATTACTTATTTCTCTCGTAAAATGATGATGGTCCACAGCCCTCCATAACATATGGGATATATTTCCTGCCACTAGGAGGAGGTCAAGAACCCATGCAAGAGCTTAAAAAAGCTTCCCATCTCTCTCTTAGTTATGTTCTTGGCCTCGTAGGAGATGGTTGAGAATAGATTCTAATCTTATTTTTGGTGCCTACCAGTCACAGGAAGTGGTTCAGTAGCCATACAGGAGCTGCCAGAGGGGTAACTTAAGGGCTTTTCTTATTTCTTGGGGCTTGTTAAGCTTGCTACATTGGGAAATTGTACAAGTGTCAGAGAGTGTTACCGTAGTGTAGAGGGCTCTCTATTAGGTTTTCTCTGTACTGTTTATTACATAAAGTGTCATTGTATACTGCTATATAAGTACAAACATGAAACTAAGTATTTCTGTCTGCACTGATATTTCTTTAGAGGAGTCAGTTTCTGATATCTCTCTGGTTACATACATTTGTTTATTTTGCAAATCTGTTCCATTATGCCAGGTCAACCAAATCTGTGAAAATTATGTACCTCAAATTTTGCAAACCAAACAAAAACTTCCACTTCTCAGAGGGAAGTTTGCCCAATACTTCTCACTTTAAATTTATTTTGAAAAAGTTTTTATTTTTGTTTTTTTATAACAAGTTCAGGTATATACAGTCAGGTCAATCAAAAACATTTCAAAAGATTGCAATGGTGTCCATCGTTTACATTTGATAATCTAGGGTCTATATGTATGGTGCACATTCGTCCTTAAAAAAAGAGAATAAGTATAAACATTATTAGCAGTTAGCAGGCAAGAATAAAATCAAGTGAGGTAATTATCAATCAATCGATCCATCGGTCCAACGGTCCCGGCTCTCTCTTAAATGTACATTAGTCTATCCGGTTAGTCTAACAGGACACCCTACCTCTCTGTCTTTTATCTTCAAGGTACATTATGTATGGGTCCCACTGAATAATAAACTCGTCTCTGGTATTCAGATTCTCAGCTGCCAAACTGGCCATTTCATAATGGTGAATTATTTTCTTTTCAATCAAATTGAAACTTGGGGGTGTGGATTTCCAATATTGTGCAATGCCAATCCTTACGACTGTGCAGATAGTTTTTACTAATTTTTGATGTTGTTTTAAAATATTGGGGATCGGGAAGTGTAGTAAAGCTTGTTCAGGAGACAGTACGATATTCTTATGGAAAAGCTCACTGAGTATCTGTGAGGCTTTCTCCCATATTTCTCTTACTCTATCACACTCCCACCACATATGGAGATATGTACCCCTAGCGTTGCAACCTCTGTAGCAAAGGTTTAGGCAGGGGTTCTCTGAACCCCCATATCTAGATGGGTAAATGTACCATTTAAATGCAACTTTAAGGTAGTTTTCTTTCAGCAAAGCATTATGTGAGGAGAGGCCTTTGGCCAGGTTAGTAGTCCAAGTCTCCATGAACCAAGTCCTATTTAAGTCTCGTTCCCACTTCAGTATGTGTGGAGGTTTGATTTCTCTAGGTTTGCTATTGAATGTGGGATATAGTGTTGAGATTGTGCTGTGCATCGGTTCCTTAGCTAGACATAATGATTCGAAAATAGTGTTCAATGGAAGTTTGGAGAGGTCAGTTGCTGCCTTGGTTCTAGATTTTAGCTGCAAGTAATGATACCAAATGTTTTTGTCATTGGGGTCAATGTCTCTGTATTGTTCGAATGAGATGAAACCTCCGTCAGTATATACATCTGCAATTCTATACAGTCCTTTGTTAGCCCATTTTTTCTGTATGTGTGGGTCTATCGTAGTTTGTGGTAAGACTAAAGGTATTAGTTTTGATTTTTCCTGGATTAGGGGAAACTTGGCAGTCAATTTATTCCATATAAAGATTGTGTGAGAAAGTGCTACATATTTACATAATGAGGGGTGGACATCCTTTTTAGGGGTCCACAATAGACTAGAGATCTGTTCGGTTTTGGCAATCTGTGATTCTATCTGTGTCCATAAGGGTTGTTTTATATGACTAAACCAATGTATCGTTTGGGCCATGCGGGCTGAATAATAATAAGATGTCAATTCTCACTTTAAATTTAAAGGGATACTAAACCCAATTTTTTTTTCTTTAATGATTCAAATAGAGCATGCAATTTTAAGCAACTTTCTAATTTACTCATATTATCAATTTTTCTTCCTTCTGTTCCTTCTTTATTTTAAAAAGCAGGAAAGATTAGGAGCCAGCCCATTTTTAAGGAGCCAGCTACTTAGACCGGATGTTTCTCTCACCTGTGTGGCTGCAGCAGGAACACTAATGGTGTAACTCTCTAGCCAAAATGGCGGCGAACAATTCCTCTACTGAGGATTTACAAAACTGCATTAAAGCACTCTAGCGTTCATGTGCGATGAAGTAATGGACATTATTAAGATCAATGTCAAAACTATGTCTATGGAAGTGCTGACTAGGAGATCCTTATGTTTAAAATTTTGGTTAGCAGAAATGATCTCTAAAAATAGACTGATGTCGCTTTCCTTCCAAAGGATGATTCTATTCAGTTCAGACTTGAACTCCATTTTTAAAGGAATGTAAAACACAATTTTTTTCTTTCATGATTTAGATACAACATAACATTTTTAACAACTTTCTAATTTACTTCTATTATCATATTTTCTTTGTTTTCTTGTTATCCTTATTTGAAAAGCAGAAATGGAAGCTCAAGAGTGTGTGCGTGTCTGCATCACTATATAGCAGCAGTTATTATTAGCAGGAGTACTAGATGGCAGCACTATTTCCTGTCATGTAGGGCTTCAGGCATGTGCACGCTACCTACCTAGGTATCTCTTTAACAAAGAATAACATGAAAATGAAACATTTTTGATAATAGAAGTAAATTGGAAACTTTTTAAAAAAATTGTATTCTCTATCTGAATAATGAAAGAACATTTTTGGGGTTAATGTCCTTAAGACTGGTGGGAAATAAGTGTTTCTTCCTCAGGATAAAAACTACAAAGGAAAGAAAAGAAGAGGAAATCAGTCTCATTCCTTTCGCTCCTCAGAAGGTCAGAAGTCGTCCTCTACTCAGAAACCTCCAAGTCAGCCTGGAAGCCTGGTACTTCGTGGTCAAAGAACGAGCAATCAAAAAAGTCCAACAATGCCACTAAATCAGCCTGAAGGTGGGCCCGCCGAAACCGAATCTGTTTTGGTAGGGGGCAGACAGTCTCTTTCAGGAGGCCTGGTGCATGTCAGTCCAGGACCCCTGGGTTCTAACATCATTTCTCAAGGTTATCGGATAGGCTTCAAGTCCAGACCTCCTTGAGGGTGATTGCTTTTGTCACATGTTCCCAAACTTCAGTCAAAGGTGGCTGCCTTTCTAAAGTGTGTTTGGGAATTAGATGATATGGGATATTTTATGGGGTGCTACCCAGGTGCTGAATCAAAAATGGGCTGGCTCCTAAGCTTTACATTCCTGCTTTTCAAATAAAGATAGCAAGATAACCAAGAAAAATTTATAATAGGAGTAAATTAGAATGTTGCTTAAAATTGCATGCTATCTGAATCATTAAAGAAAAAAAAAATAGGTTTAGTATCCCTTTAACAACAAAATTTGGAAAGCATATTTTGTGTGGTGTTCCTCTAATGGTTTTCTTGGTGTTCCTTTTGGATGCAGAGAATTCTTCAGTTTTTACAAGAAGCTGAAACATGGTCCTCCTTACATATTTTTTCCACATTTTATTGTTCTGATATATTTGCTTCTTCGCAAGCCACTTTTGGCACAAAAGTCCTTCAAGCCGTGGTGTCGGCTAAATAGGAATTGTCAGAGAAAGTATTTTCCCACTCTATCTGTAACATAGACGGTAGGCTTGGGTATTAATCCCATATGTTATGGAGGACTGTGGACCATCATCATTTTATGAAAGAAAACAAAATTTATGTTTACTTGATAAATTATTTTCTTTTGGAAGGATGATAGTCCACAGGTCCCATCTGCTTCATTGAGCGACTGTTCTAATGACACCTCTATAGACACTGCTTTGCCTTTCCTGCCTTTCTTTCCTATTCTCTACTCGGCTATGTGTAAAACTAAAGAGAGATTTGGGAGGTGGGAGGTTTTTAAAGCTTTAGTATGGGGTTTGACCTCCTCCTAGTGGCGGGAAATATATCCCATATGTCATCCCGAAAAAAAAATTTTTTATCAGGTAAGCATAAATTTTGGTTTAAGAAGTTTACGATAAGTATGCGGACACCCCTACTATTTACTGAGTTCAGGTGTTACAGCCACACCCATTGCTAACAGGTGCATAACAATCCAGCACATAGCAATGAAATCTCCAGAGAAAAACACTGACAGAACAAAGGATTATAATAAAGAGCTCAATAACTTTAAATGTGTCACTGTCATAGGGTGCCACCTTTGCCACAAGTAGGTTTTGGACTGTCTAGGAGAAACAAAAGGCAGCCATAAAGTGGTAAACCACACAAACTCACAGAGTTGGGGTGCCAAGTGCTGAAGTGTGTAGCACACAAAAATTAACCATCATGATGTTGCATCACTCACTGCAGAATTCCAAACTGACTATATAGGCAGCTTCATGAAATGGATTTCCATGGCCGAGCAGCTGAATACACTGGACACGTAAAGCATACTGGAAACTTGTTCTCTGCAGTGATGAATCATGCTTCACTATCTGAGTGTGACTGATATCAAGAAAATTCTAGCAACAGAACACATTGTATCTACCGTAATGATCTAGGGTTGTTTTTCAGGGTTCAGGCCAGGCCCCATAGTTCCAATGAAGGGTCATCTTAATGCTACAGTATACAAAGAGATTTTAGACAATCAGACACTTCTAACTTTGTGAAATCAGTTTGGGGAAGGACCTTTTTTGGGCCAGCATGATTGCACCCCTCTGCACAAAGCAAGGTCCATGAATACATTGGTTGATGACTTTGGTGTGCAATTCCCGACTTCAACCACATTGAACACCTTTGGGATGTATTGAAACGACAATTGTGAGTCATACATTCTCATCAATGCTTCACCTTACAAATGCTATTTTGGATGAATGGAAAAAAAATTCCACAGACGCACTCCAAAACCCTGTGGAAAAACTACCCAGAAGAGTGGCAGCAAAGGGAAGACTTAATATTAATGTTAATGCTTTTGGAATGGGATTTGAACAAACTCATACAGCTGTGATATTCAGGTACCCAAAAAACTTCTAGACAAATAGTTTATGTATTGAGGAAGCCTCAATCAACTCCCATAAGCGGCAAAACATGTGTAGCTTTACATACTACATTTGCTGCATGTCATGTGGATTACAGTTTTGTGTAAAGTCCATATATATGATACTTTAGGGGACACAATCCAATTGGATCCCTTTTATGCTATACTTACATTGGATTGCATTATTAAGTCTCCATTCCCCTTTCAACTATCGACATTCTTATATGGTTTTCAACCGATTTTTTCACAGTGCACTAATTTAGATTTTTGAGAGAAATCTCTGTTCTTCCCTAGTGGCCACTAGTTAGATTTTTTAGACTTTTAAGGTGGTATGAATACAGATAGTCATTAGATACAATGTGCATTTTATTGTGTAATAAATTCTATTTTTTGCATGCAGTTGTATATTATTTTTATGTTTTATCACTTTAACATATGAGTGGCTGCTGGCTATGGTACTCTTTCTTTCTTGTTTTTGTCTTCATTTTGATTTTAGTTATTTGGTACCCCTGGATATTATTGATTAGTGACATAACCAGGGCTTACTGTTACTAATTGTATGGCGTATAGAGCGGTTAAAAATCCACTTTAAGCATATATAATATATGTCCTTAATAAATAAACGGGTGCTTACACGTCAGTAGTTCTTAATAGAATTGATTAACACAAAAGCATACTTGATCATGTACCTGTAGGGTATATGTAAAGGTAAACTTATTTGAAGCCCTTATTTATCTGTAGGGTTAGCTTCAAGCAAGAATTCACAAATAGTAGCTAAGCCTTTAAAAGCTTTCCGCAACTGGTATTAAGATTTCTTAGCAGCATAACAGAAAAGCATACACTTTTTTAAAAAAGAATATATTCAGAAACTGTATGTGTTGACAGATATTTCATAAGTTAAAATTAAAAATATTCAGTGAATTTCAAGAATTTTTGCTCACTTTTAGTATAAAAAAAATATTGAAAAAATATTGATTTGAAATAATTACAATTTGTGAAGGATACATTTGTCTTAATACAATGATTGTAATATTTAATTTCCTATGAACCTTCCATTTTTAAAAAGGCAAAAGGGTTTAAACCACAGAGTTTTAAATTCTCATGGGAATTTCAGCTTTTAATAGAAATTATTAAACTCTCAACCTCTACCCACAATATGCTGCAATTGTTTTTACCTAGAAGTTGTTCATTTAACAATAGAAATTGAGCATTCCCCTTAACCAAAATATTCCCTATCAAAATCATATAAAAACATAATTTATGTAAGAACTTACCTGATAAATTCATTTCTTTCATATTAACAAGAGTCCATGAGCTAGTGACGTATGGGATATACATTCCTACCAGGAGGGGCAAAGTTTCCCAAACCTTAAAATGCCTATAAATACACCCCTCACGACACCCACAAATCAGTTTAACAAATAGCCAAGAAGTGGGGTGATAAGAAAAAAAGTGCGAAGCATATAAAATAAGGAATTGGAATAATTGTGCTTTATACAAAAAAATCATAACCACCACAAAAAAGGGTGGGCCTCATGGACTCTTGTTAATATGAAAGAAATGAATTTATCAGGTAAGTTCTTACATAAATTATGTTTTCTTTCATGTAATTAACAAGAGTCCATGAGCTAGTGACGTATGGGATAATGACTACCCAAGATGTGGATCTTTCCACACAAGAGTCACTAGAGAGGGAGGGATAAAATAAAGACAGCCAATTCCTGCTGAAAATAATCCACACCCAAAATAAAGTTTAACAAAAAACATAAGCAGAAGATTCAAACTGAAACCGCTGCCTGAAGAACTTTTCTACCAAAAACTGCTTCAGAAGAAGAAAATACATCAAAATGGTAGAATTTAGTAAAAGTATGCAAAGAGGACCAAGTTGCTGCTTTGCAGATCTGGTCAACCGAAGCTTCATTCCTAAACGCCCAGGAAGTAGATACTGACCTAGTAGAATGAGCTGTAATTCTTTGAGGCGGAATTTTACCCGACTCAACATAGGCAAGATGAATTAAAGATTTCAACCAAGATGCCAAAGAAATGGCAGAAGCTTTCTGGCCTTTCCTAGAACCGGAAAAGATAACAAATAGACTAGAAGTCTTACGGAAAGATTTCGTAGCTTCAACATAATATTTCAAAGCTCTAACAACATCCAAAGAATGCAATGATTTCTCCTTAGAATTCTTAGGATTAGGACATAATGAAGGAACCACAATTTCTCTACTAATGTTGTTGGAATTCACAACTTTAGGTAAAAATTCAAAAGAAGTTCGCAACACCGCCTTATCCTGATGAAAAATCAGAAAAGGAGACCCACACGAAAGAGCAGATAATTCAGAAACTCTTCTAGCAGAAGAGATGGCCAAAAGGAACAAAACTTTCCAAGAAAGTAATTTAATGTCCAATGAATGCATAGGTTCAAACGGAGGAGCTTGAAGAGCTCCCAGAACCAAATTCAAACTCCAAGGAGGAGAAATTGACTTAATGACAGGTTTTATACGAACCAAAGCTTGTACAAAACAATGAATATCAGGAAGAATAGCAATCTTTCTGTGAAAAAGAACAGAAAGAGCGGAGATTTGTCCTTTCAAAGAACTTGCGGACAAACCCTTATCTAAACCATCCTGAAGAAACTGTAAAATTCTCGGTATTCTAAAAGAATGCCAAGAAAAATGATGAGAAAGACACCAAGAAATATAAGTCTTCCAGACTCTATAATATATCTCTCGAGATACAGATTTACGAGCCTGTAACATAGTATTAATCACGGAGTCAGAGAAACCTCTATGACCAAGAATCAAGCGTTCAATCTCCATACCTTTAAATTTAAGGATTTCAGATCCGGATGGAAAAAAGGACCTTGTGACAGAAGGTCTGGTCTTAACGGAAGAGTCCATGGCTGGCAAGATGCCATCCGGACAAGATCCGCATACCAAAACCTGTGAGGCCATGCCGGAGCTATTAGCAGAACAAACGAGCATTCCCTCAGAATCTTGGAGATTACTCTTGGAAGAAGAACTAGAGGCGGAAAGATATAGGCAGGATGATACTTCCAAGGAAGTGATAATGCATCCACTGCCTCCGCCTGAGGATCCCGGGATCTGGACAGATACCTGGGAAGTTTCTTGTTTAGATGAGAGGCCATCAGATCTATCTCTGGGAGCCCCCACAATTGAACAATCTGAAGAAATACCTCTGGGTGAAGAGACCATTCGCCCGGATGCAACGTTTGGCGACTGAGATAATCTGCTTCCCAATTGTCTACACCTGGGATATGAACCGCAGAGATTAGACAGGAGCTGGATTCCGCCCAAACCAAAATTCGAGATACTTCTTTCATAGCCAGAGGACTGTGAGTCCCTCCTTGATGATTGATGTATGCCACAGTTGTGACATTGTCTGTCTGAAAACAAATGAACGATTCTCTCTTCAGAAGAGGCCAAAACTGAAGAGCTCTGAAAACTGCACGGAGTTCCAAGATATTGATCGGTAATCTCACCTCCTGAGATTCCCAAACTCCTTGTGCCGTCAGAGATCCCCACACAGCTCCCCAACCTGTGAGACTTGCATCTGTTGAAATTACAGTCCAGGTCGGAAGAACAAAAGAAGCCCCCTGAATTAAACGATGGTGATCTGTCCACCACGTTAGAGAGTGCCGAACAATCGGTTTTAAAGATATTAATTGATATATCTTCGTGTAATCCCTGCACCATTGGTTCAGCATACAGAGCTGAAGAGGTCGCATGTGAAAACGAGCAAAGGGGATCGCGTCCGATGCAGCAGTCATAAGACCTAGAATTTCCATGCATAAGGCTACCGAAGGGAATGATTGAGACTGAAGGTTTCGACAGGCTGTAATCAATTTTAGACGTCTCTTGTCTGTTAAAGACAAAGTCATGGACACTGAATCTATCTGGAAACCCAGAAAGGTTACCCTTGTTTGAGGAATCAAAGAACTTTTTGGTAAATTGATCCTCCAACCATGATCTTGAAGAAACAACACAAGTCGATTCGTATGAGACTCTGCTAAATGTAAAGACGGAGCAAGTACCAAGATATCGTCCAAATAAGGAAATACCACAATACCCTGTTCTCTGATTACAGACAGAAGGGCACCGAGAATCTTTGTGAAAATTCTTGGAGCTGTAGCAAGGCCAAACGGTAGAGCCACAAATTGGTAATGCTTGTCTAGAAAAGAGAATCTCAGGAACTGATAATGATCTGGATGAATTGGAATATGCAGATATGCATCCTGTAAATCTATTGTGGACATATAATTCCCTTGCTGAACAAAAGGCAATATAGTCCTTACAGTTACCATCTTGAACGTTGGTATCCTTACATAACGATTCAATAATTTTAGATCCAGAACTGGTCTGAAGGAATGCTCCTTCTTTGGTACAATGAAGAGATTTGAATAAAACCCCATCCCCTGTTCCGGAACTGGAACTGGCATAATTACTCCAGCCAACTCTAGATCTGAAACACAATTCAGAAATGCTTGAGCTTTCACTGGATTTACTGGGACATGGGAAAGAAAAAATCTCTTTGCAGGAGGTCTCATCTTGAAACCAATTCTGTACCCTTCTGAAACAATGTTCTGAATCCAAAGATTGTGAACAGAATTGATCCAAATTTCTTTGAAAAAACGTAACCTGCCCCCTACCAGCTGAACTGGAATGAGGGCCGTACCTTCATGTGAACTTAGAAGCAGGCTTTGCCTTTCTAGCAGGCTTGGATTTATTCCAGACTGGAGATGGTTTCCAAACTGAAACTGCTCCTGAGGACGAAGGATCAGGCTTTTGTTCTTTGTTGAAACGAAAGGAACGAAAACAATTGTTAGCCCTGTTTTTACCTTTAGACTTTTTATCCTGTGGTAAAAAAGTTCCTTTCCCACCAGTAACAGTTGAAATAATAGAATCCAACTGAGAACCAAATAATTTGTTTCCCTGGAAAGAAATGGAAAGTAGAGTTGATTTAGAAGCCATATCAGCATTCCAAGTCTTAAGCCATAAAGCTCTTCTGGCTAAGATAGCCAGAGACATAAATCTAACATCAACTCTAATAATATCAAAAAATGGCATCACAGATGAAATTATTAGCATGCTGGAGAAGAATAATAATATCATGAGAATCACGATTTGTTACTTGTTGCGCTAGAGTTTCCAACCAAAAAGTTGAAGCTGCAGCAACATCAGCCAATGATATAGCAGGTCTAAGAAGATTACCTGAACATAGATAAGCTTTTCTTAGAAAAGATTCAATTTTTCTATCTAAAGGATCTTTAAACGAGGTACCATCTGACGTAGGAATGGTAGTACGTTTAGCAAGGGTAGAAATAGCCCCATCAACTTTAGGGATTTTGTCCCAAAATTCTAACCTGTCAGGCGGAACAGGATATAATTGCTTAAAACGTTTAGAAGGAGTAAATGAATTACCCAATTTATCCCATTCCTTAGCAATTACTGCAGAAATAGCATTAGGAACAGGAAAGACTTCTGGAATAACCGCAGGAGCTTTAAAAACCTTATCCAAACGTATAGAATTAGTATCAAGAGGACTAGAATCCTCTATTTCTAAAGCAATTAGTACTTCTTTAAGTAAAGAGCGAATAAATTCCATCTTAAATAAATATGAAGATTTATCAGCATCAATCTCTGAGACAGAATCCTCTGAACCAGAAGAGTCCAAAGAATCAGAATGATGGTGTTCATTTAAAAATTCATCTGTAGAGAGAGAATATTTAAAAGACTTTTTACGTTTACTAGAAGGAGAAATAACAGACAAAGCCTTCTTTATGGATTCAGAAACAAAATCTCTTATGTTATCAGGAACATTCTGCACCTTAGATGTTGAGGGAACTGCAACAGGCAATGGTACATCACTAAAGGAAATATTATCTGCTTTAACAAGTTTGTCATGACAATTATTACAAACAACAGCTGGAGGAATAGCTACCAAAAGTTTACAGCAGATACACTTAGCTTTGGTAGATCCAGCAGGCAGTGGTTTTCCTGTAGTATCTTCTGGCTCAGATGCAACGTGAGACATCTTGCAATATGTAAGAGAAAAAACAACATATAAAGCAAAATAGATCAAATTCCTTATAAGACAGTTTCAGGAATGGGAAAAAAATGCCAAACATCAAGCTTCTAGCAACCAGAAGCAAATGAAAAATGAGACTGAAATAATGTGGAGACAAAAGCGACGCCCATATTTTTTGGCGCCAAATAAGACGCCCACATTATTTGGCGCCTAAAAGCTTTTGGCGCCAAAAATGACGCCACATCCGGAACGCCGACATTTTTGGCGCAAAATAACGTCAAAAATGACGCAACTTCCGGCGACACGTATGACGCCGGAAACGGAAAAGAATTTTTGCGCCAAAAAAGTCCGCGCCAAGAATGACGCAATAAAATGAAGCATTTTCAGCCCCCGCGAGCCTAACAGCCCACAGGGAAAAAAGTCAAATTTTTGAGGTAAGAAAAAATATGATAATTTAAAGCATAATCCCAAATATGAAACTGACTGTCTGGAAATAAGGAAAGTTGAACATTCTGAGTCAAGGCAAATAAATGTTTGAATACATATATTTAGAACTTTATAAATAAAGTGCCCAACCATAGCTTAGAGTGTCACAGAAAATAAGACTTACTTACCCCAGGACACTCATCTACATGTTTGTAGAAAGCCAAACCAGTACTGAAACGAGAATCAGTAGAGGAAATGGTAAATATAAGAGTATATCGTCGATCTGAAAAGGGAGGTAAGAGATGAATCTCTACGACCGATAACAGAGAACCTTATGAAATAGACCCCGTAGAAGGAGATCACTGCATTCAATAGGCAATACTCTCCTCACATCCCTCTGACATTCACTGCACGCTGAGAGGAAAACCGGGCTCCAACTTGCTGCGGAGCGCATATCAACGTAGAATCTAGCACAAACTTACTTCACCACCTCCCTTGGAGGCAAAGTTTGTAAAACTGATTTGTGGGTGTGGTGAGGGGTGTATTTATAGGCATTTTAAGGTTTGGGAAACTTTGCCCCTCCTGGTAGGAATGTATATCCCATACGTCACTAGCTCATGGACTCTTGTTAATTACATGAAAGAAACAAATGTTTTATACTAATAGTACTTCAGATTTGAAATACTAATCATTCCTCAAATATTTTTCTGTTACTATCCTTTAAGAATAAATCTCAATAATCTACATTAACTATGCATTTCTATAACTGTACAAAAACAATCCCTGAGTTTGAAACCAGGATTATCAGGTGTAAAAAGCAACATACCTAACAATTCTAATATTCACAAACTCAACAAGGATATATATATATATATATATATATATATATATATATATATATATATATATATATATATATATATATATACACACACATACATATATATATATATATATATATATATATATACACACATTTGTCTGAAACATGGATATGAATCCATTCAGAAATAAAAATATTCTTTAACAATTTTAACACAGTTATATATATAATTTTTTATTTTATTCTTTTAAAATGTAATTTTTTTTTTTTTTAAATATTAATCCAATTATACACTATAAGTGCTTATTCAAAATTAGTTTATATAAAAAGACATAATGCAAAGTCTTTGTTCAGAGCTTTCTATATTCAGTGCTTCGGTACCTGTTGCCGCTCAACAAATAACTGATAATAATAATAATGATGATGAAAGTCACCAAAAAATCAATTTCATATTAAGCCCAACCAATTATGGATGTCTCCACATGTCTGAGTTTTTATTTTTCTAATTCTCATTCTCATAAACCTGATTATGTCATTCAGATTTCTGTTAAGAACTTTGTTAAAATGTCCCAACACTAAATGTTTTAGAAAATCTTTTTTCTTTTTGTTTTCCATATTGTTTCCATGTTTACCCAGCCTTACTTTCCAAGTTTCTAACAGTATGTCATACAAATTGGAGCTTGCATGAACATTCCAATAAATATATAAAATTTCTAAAATTACAAGTGATACATGGATTAATATCATAGGGTCTATATCCACTCTATTTTTTGTGTAATTATTTAAGTTATGAAAATACTTACACCCTAAATATCTGCCACAATTATAGAAACCATTCACATTTTTATGTATTGTCTCCATTAACTGCTTGCTTACATTTTTAAGGGTAGGTTCTTTCTTAAAAATAATTTTAGTATTTTCAGTAATATAGTTCGGAGTGTTATCTTTTTTGTTAAAACACCCTCATGTTTGTTAATCATAGGTACAAGGATGGCGATCTATCATGGCCCGAATGGGGCCGTATACCCCTGTTTCCACGTGAGCCTTCAGGCTTGCCGGAAACAGGAGTTAAGAAGCAGCTGTCTTAAAAGGCTGCGGACATCAATCCGCTGGATCGAATACGATTGGATTGATTGACACCCCCTGCTAGCGTCTGATTGGCCGCGAATCTGCTAGGGGTGGCACTGCACAAGCAGTCCACCACTGCTTGTGCAATGATAAATGCCAACAGTTTATGATGTTGGCATTTATCAATGTCTGGCGGACATTATAGCAACAGCGGATCATGTCTGCCAGACACTTAAAGGGACAGTCTAGTCCAAAATAAACTTTCATGATTCAGATAGGGCATGTAATTTTAAACAAATTTCCAATTTACTTTTATCACCTATTTTGCTTTGTTCTCTTGGTATTTTTAGTTGAAAGCTTAACCTAGGAGGTTCATATGCTAATTTCTTAGACCTTGAAGCCCACCTCTTTTCAGAATGCATTTTAACAGTTTTTCACCACTAGAGGGTGTTAGTTCATGTGTTTCATATAGATAACATTGTGCTCATGCACGTGAAGTTACCTGGGAGCCAGCACTGATTGGCTAAACTGCAAGTCTGTCAAAAGAACTGAAATAAAGGGGCAGTTTGCAGAGGCTTAGATACAAGATAATCACAGAGGTAAAAAGTATATACATATAACTGTGTTGGTTATGCAAAACTGGGGAATGGGTAATAAAGGGATTATCTATCTTTTAAAACAATAACAATTCTGGTTTAGACTGTCCCTTTAATAAATTAGCCCCTATGTCTTTACTTTTTGCAGTAAAAAAGACACAAAGTAGACCAGCACACCTAGAATCAATGTCCAATAAGCTCCAAGGTGGGTGAAGCAATTTCAGAGCACAACCCCTTGCTCCAATGTATCAGAAAAATCGAAGAAGAGCTGCACTCTCATAGGTGGAAAGTAAAAATCCTTTAATTAGGTGAAGAGCAACGTTTCAGGGCACCTGCACCTTTGTCAAGCTAAAAATATAATGCACATATCAGCAATATTTACCAATCTAAATAAAACATGGACCAATGGCAACACATCACATGGGCAGGGTTACAGAAATCACATGTGAATCTAAACAAGCAACATTATGACCCATTCATTACCCTAGAGGTGTAGCAAAAGGACTAAGATTAGAAACTGAGGAGAAACGCATACAACATCATAGAATGTAAAAATACAGCAGCCACATTTATAGCATAAATGACCAAGAGATTAAATAGATCATGAAGTATCTATCTATACTAAGGGGTTAAAGTCAAAGTCTCTATTCATACCCTTGGGATATAATGTATCCAACTTCTATATCATTTAGCCTCCTTATATAGGAGGTCCCTTTGTCTATCAGCCCCCCTGGGATTTTTCTTGACCTGATCTAGTACCATAAACCGCAGTTGGCTCACCTGGTGACCCATTTGTAAAAAATGGGCTGGCAATGGAAGATGTTTTAGCTCTGGATTTCTAATATTTGATTTGTGTTGCCCTATACGATCTCTGATTCTTTGAGTGGTCTCACCTACATATAGTAGCCTACATGGACACTTAAGGGCATATACCACAAAGGGCGAATTACAATTGTAGAAACCCCGTATTATACACTGCTCAGAGTGCAGCTTTAATTTTTGCAGTGTTTGCCCCAGGACCTATTTCATGGGCATACCACAAATTTTAAGGTCTACTCAGCTAAAATTTAAACCAATATTAGCCTAAAATTAACTAATATTTTTTCAATGTTTGTTGCACAAATTATCTTAAAACCAACTTATTTTAAATTATGCAATTCATTTCAGCATAACATTTATAAATAAGAGATACATTATATATAATTGCAAAGTATTACACTGTCCCTAACCGGCTACTTGACATAGCTAGCAACATTCTTTTTTTTTTTTTTTTTTGCAGAAAACTTTTTTTTTTTTACTCTAGTTCTACATCATGGGCCCCCACCTCATTTGTTTACATAAAAGTACATATTTTCTGTTTGTCAATAACTCAATATTTATTGCTTATGTCTATGTTTGAAATTACTCCTTATGGTAAAAGTACCCCTGATCCATGTAAATAGCCACATTTAGAAATCTAACCAAAATTTTGCTATATTCCAAAAATTGCTTAATTTGCCAGTATTTATTTTTTATTTAAATAAACTACACAATTGTTCCAGACTATGTTTAGAACCCTCCCTATGAAAACCTTCCTATGAAAAGTTAACAGGTATGCGCAACAGTCATGTCCTCATAAACTGCCATATGTAGGTTTACATAACTATGTGTCAACCAGGTGCCTATTACATTCCTATTCCAAGAAAATAAATAGATTGATATACCAGGAAAAATTGTATTCAAACTGAAACACATCCTAAGCATGTTTCTAATACATTATAATCTTATTTATTTATTAATATTTGTATATTAACAAACCACATCTACAGTAGCTAGCCATAAGTTGTATTCACAGTTACATCATTCTAAAACCTGCAACATGCTTAATGTGTCCTTAAATATGATTTCATTTTCACTCCTAGTTACCAGGAAGGGAATATTCCCACACAAAGGGACTTATGGAAACTCATCATCAAATGAAAGAAAAAACTAAATGTCAGCACTTTGTTCCTTGCATTACTTTACTTACCTCTTAGTTACAAATATGGCAGAAAAGAGAAAGAAAGCCAGAATACAGGAAAGGACCAAAGCAGGGCAAATCTGATACCAAGATTAAATAAGCAGGATCTCACAATTATAAAATAAAGAAAATTATCATCAGGTAAGCATAAATTATGTTCTCTTTCATATGATGGTGAACGTCCGCAAATCATCACGTTTGATCCAATTACTAAGCAGTGAAGTGCACAAGACCACCAGAAAGAGGGCAGGATAAAGAAGGTAGGTAGGTGCAAATCATGTAATGACAACCTCAGTGCTTTCTTACCAAAGGCCGTCTCATCTGACTTATAGTGATCAAAATCGTAAAAGTTAGAAAAAATATACAAAAATGTCCTGGTAAGAGCTTTATAAATCAGAGAAATGATTTTACAAAAGGCCCAAAAGGTAGCTACTGCTCTTGTGTAATAAGCAGTATTACACTTAAGGGGGTGAGCTACCTGCCACCAGGTAAGCCTATATAATAAAGCCCTTAAAGGGACAGTCTAGTCCAGAATTTCTATTGTTTAAAAAGATATTTAATCCCTTTATTACCCATTCCACAGTTTTGCATTACGAACACTGTTATATTAACATACTTTTTACCTCTGGGATTACCTTGCATCTAAGCCTCAGCAGACTTCCCCCTTATTTCAGTTCTTTTGACAGACTTACATTTCAGCCAATCAGTGTTGACTCAATGTTACCTATATGGCACACATGAACTAGTGCTGTCTAGCTGTGAAAATCTGTCAAAATGCTCTGAGATAAGAGGCAGCCTGCAAGTGCTTAGAAATTAGCATATGAGCCTATCTAGGTTTAGCTTTCAACAACGAATACCAAGGTAACAAAGCAAATTTGATGATAAAAGTAAATTTGAAAGTTGTTTAACATTGCATGCCCTGTCAGAATCATGAAAGTTTAATTTTGACTAGACTGTCCCTTTAAGCTATGCTGCAAGTGTAGCAGCCATGGCAAGGAAAACATAGCATGGGATATGGAAGGCAGAGCATAACACTTAACTTAACACTAGCCTTAGGAGAAATGCTCAGCATCATCCACCTCTAAAGTGCTTAAATGATCCCTTAAAGGGACAGTCTACTGCAGAATTTGTATTGTTTAAAAAAGATAGATAATCTCTTTATTACCCATTCCCCAGTTTGGCATAACCAACAAGGTTACATTAATATACCTTCCATTTCTGTGATTACCTTGTATCTAAGCCCCTGCAGACTGTACCCTTATTTCAGTTCTTTGACAGACTTGCATTTTAGCCAATCAGTGCTGAATTAAATAACTGCACGGTAGAGAGCACAAGGTTATCTATATGGCAAACAAACTAACATTGTCTAACTGTGAAAAACTGTCAAAATGCATTGAGATAAGTGGCGGCCTTCAAGGGCTTAGAAATTAGCATATGTGCCTACCTAGATTTAGCTTTCAACAAATAATACCAGGGGAACAAAGCAAATATGATGATAAAAGTAAATTGCAAAGTTATTTAAAATTGTATGCCCTATCTGAATCATGAAAGTTAAATTTTGACTAGACTGTCCCTTTAACAAAGCGTGAATGAGCTCTAACCTGAAATTAAAATCAGCTGCAATAGTCTGCATTCAGTTAAAATCCGCTGCAATAGTCTGCATTCAGTTAAAAGGCCTAACCAAGGAAGCACAATCACAATTCCAAAGATATACAAGGAGCAGCACGCTGTAGACAATTATGCTAGAAGCAAGAACATTGGTAGGAGAGTGCTGAGAGATGGGCTGAAGCAAAGCTCTGTAATTTATGGGTGATTTTGCCTCCTCCTGATGGACAGAAAATATATCCTGCACATAATGATTTGTAGACTCTCACCAAAATATGAAAGAAAAGACGATTCATTGGAATGGCTGATAAAGTTGCAATGACTTTAAAAATGACTTGGTTTATAAATGCCATTGTAGTTTTATATTTGACTTATGCATGATGTCTAAACTATAAATTCTTATGCAAAAGGAGCATATAATCCATGAAGTAATGTTGCAAGAGAAAGTTCATATTTGTCAAAAGACATCTGTATTTACAAAATAATAATTATAAAAACAGCAAATTAAAGAGCATGCTGATATGGTGAAATAAGTTCATGGTATATCAGAGTAACACAATTCCCACAACTAAAAATTGACCAAAAGATGTATCACTTGGTAATCATAGTGTTTACTTAAAACAACAAAGTACAATATAGTACAAATGCATTTTAAAAAAAAAATCTAAAAAGAACTAAATGCACAATTTATTTTAAAGATATCTGCGTTAATCCTCCAGTCTGCTGATTATACTTTACATGACCACATAATGTCCAATATCTTCCGTTTAACAAAAAATATAGGTTAAGCTTCCAAATATAATAGCCAGATGTGGATAGTTGCACTCAATTTGAAACTGAACGGAGCATCTTGAAAAATGAAAAAAGTTCAAATTCAAGTCAAGAGTTTATTGTTCCCTAAGCTTCCCATGTACAAACACAACAGTGCAATTACACCAACATATTGTTTTTATACAATGACAATGTTAAGGAGTAAGATAAAACAAGATCTTGATATTTAATAGGGAGTAGACCTTTTTCAAAGGATATATGTTCACTGAAAGTGTTATTGAGTACAACATTGTTGTTGTGCAGTGTACCAAAAAGGTTTTATGATGCAGTTCATGCACCCACTATTGCTAAACATGGCACAAATAATTTCTATACACCAATACAATAAATAGCAAAGAAATATTCTGTAGCATATACAACTTTAACTTTAAAATTAAAGGGACATGAAACCCAAATTTTTCTTTCATTATGCAGATAGAACATACAATTTTAAACACCTTTGCAGTTTACTTTTATTGTCTAATTTGCTTCATTCTCTTTGTTTTCTCTGGTGAAGGATAAGCAATGCACTACTGGGAGCTAGCTGAACACATTGGGCGAGCCAATAGCATGAGGGATATATGTGCCGTTACCATTCAACAGATCATGAGCCTACCTAGGTATGCTTTCAACAAAAGATGTAGAGAGAACAAATCTAATTAGATAATAGAAGTAAATTGGGAAGTTGTTTAAAATCACTTGTTCTATCTGAATCATGAAATAAATATCCAGGGTAAGACACTTGCAACCTGGAGCTAAAAACTAGACATCAGATACTGTATAGTGATTCACTTCAGGTTACACAAACAAATATAACATCTTTCAAACATAACATGTTAACACATATAAATAAAATATATTTTAAGACTTTCCCCCAAATATCAGTAACAGCCCCCCATTCCTCACAAAACCTGAAGTCTGAACACATTCCCCGGTTTCACAAACTAGAGACACCAAGTGCACTCTCCAGGAATTGCCCCTATGCGGACTTTGACCACCCAGTCATAGGCTATATGACTCTGCCACCTTCTGGTCTTCACCCAGAGATTCCCAGATTAAAATAAATAAAATATGTAATACACACACACACTATATATATATATATATATATATATATATATATATATATATATATATATATGCATACACACTAGGCGATAAGCAGTCTATTTAAAAAGAAACTACAACCCCCAACCGCCGGACTTCAGGAATAGTGAGTACCTATTTGGGCTTAGTGTTAGGATTTTATTTTTATGATTAGGGATTTAATGGGTAGTAAAAGAGCTGAATGCCCTGGGCAATGCCCATACAAATGCCCCTTTAGGGGCAACGTTTTTTTTAGGGGTTTTTTTGTGTTAGTTTTTTTTGGGGGGGGGGGTTGGTGGGTGGGGTGTTTTACTGTTAGGGGGAATTTAGTATTTTTTAAAATGTAAAAGAGCCGTTTTTAAAAAATGTAAAAGGCATTTTTAAGGGCTATTGGTAGTTTAGTTTAGGGGGTGTCTTTATTTTGCGGGGGCTTTTTTATTTTCATAGGGATTAAGTTACATTTTTTAATTTTTGATAAAAAAAAAATGAGTTTTTAATTTTTTGTAGTTATAGATCGTTTTTTTGTAATTTAATGTTAGGTTTTATTTAAGTGTAACTTAGTATTAGGGTTAATTTAGGGGGTGTTAGGTTAGGGGGCTTAGTAATTAAATTAGTTATTTGCATTGTGGGGGGTTTGTCGGTTTAGGGGTTAATAGGTTAGTTAGGTTTATTGCGATGTGAAGGGTTGGCAGGTAAGGCATTAATATTTTAATTATGTTATTTGCGGATTAGGGGTTAATTACTTTAGTGTTTTGCAATGTGGGGGTTTGTGGTTTAGGTGTTTGTTAATACTTCGTGCGGGAAGTTATTTTTTTTTGTTATACTTCATGCGGTCGGTTAAGTGTTTTTATTTTTATTTCTTGTGTGGCGGTTAAGTGTTTTTTTAGTTATTTTGTGCGGGTGGTTGCGTGTTTTTTTTTTTTTTTAAGGCTTACGGTTTGCCTGTGCTGCATCTAGGTGGATTCTTTTGGCTGCGCAAGCATCCAACATTCCTTTGAGAATGCGTGCGCAACTGGCGACGGACGTGTTACAAACGCGATTACAGCATAGATATATAAATATATGTTACAAGGTATGCAAAACTAAATTGTTTAATTAGCTTTTAAAAGTGTTTCCCGTGGACAGCCTAAAGACTATCTGTTGAACACATGGGGCAAGATTACATATGCAGCGCAAGTGTCAGTGCAACTGCTGAAACTTGCGCCGCCCGTAATTTCACCTCGCACATCGGGGTATCACATTTACAGTTCATAAAGTTCCGTAAGTCGGATAAACTAGCGATGTCCAGAAATGTGTGTAAATACCAATTTCTGGAGTCACCAGTGACTTACGGCACTTTAGAAACTGCCGGCTCCTGAGAAAATTAAAAAAAAAAAAAATCAAATCTCCCAGTAAAGGTCTAACCCGCCTCCCAAAAATAAACCTGACACGTCAAAACCCCTATATCCGCCATCAAACCCACATCGGAACTACAGTAATAATAATAAAAGTATTAACTCCTAAACCAACAACCCTCCACAACGCAATATGCCTAATTAAACTATTAACCCCTAATCCGCCATTAACCCACATCACGATCAACCTAGTAAAAGTAATAACCCCTAAATCCGCCAACCCCAACATCGCAAACTACCTAACCTGCCATTAACCCACATCGCAAAGTCCTTATTAAAACTATTAACCCCTAATCTGCCATTAACCCACATTACAAAGTACCTATTAAAACTATTAACCCCTAATCCACCATTAACCCACAATGCAATAATGCTAATTAACCTATTAACCCCTAATACGCCAAACCCCCACAACGCAAATAAATAATTAAATCATTAAAATTACTAAATTACTGATTTGAACAACACAGCCAATAGGATTTAAGGAGCTCTCATCCTATTGGGTGACTTGAATTTGAAGAATCAAATCAGCCAATAGGAATGCAAGGGACGCCATATTTAAATGCATACCTTGAATTCCCTATTCAGTGCACAGCGGCGATCGTACGAAGAGGATCCTCTATGGCTCCGCGGTTGCTGGTAGTGCTCCGTGC
This sequence comes from Bombina bombina, assembly GCF_027579735.1. Taxonomy (NCBI): domain Eukaryota; kingdom Metazoa; phylum Chordata; class Amphibia; order Anura; family Bombinatoridae; genus Bombina; species Bombina bombina. The sequence continues at coordinate 539,504,380 of NC_069502.1, read as the reverse complement.
TCATCTACGCTCCGCGCCGGCTTGGTCCTGGATGAAGAAGGAAGTGGTCCCCGCTTAGAAGAAGATGGTGGCCGATTGGAAGAAGACTTCACCGCCTAGAACAGGACCTTCTCCGCCGGACTTCAGGAATGGTGAGAACCTATTTGGGGGTTAGAGTTAGGATTTTTTCTTTTTTTTGGTTGATTTGTTTTTTTTAGATTAGGGTTTTAATGGGCACTCTTAAAAGAGCTAAATGCCCATACAAATGCTCCTTTAGGGGAAATGGGTAGTTTAGGTTTTTTTAGAGTTAGGTTTTTTTATTTTGGGGGCTGTGGTGGGTGGGGGGTTTTACTGTTAGAGGGGGGACTTAGTATTTTTTTAGGTAAAAGAGCTGTTTAACTTAAAGCAATGCCCTACAAAAACATAATTTATGCTTACCTGATAAATTCCTTTCTTCTGTAGTGTGATCAGTCCACGGGTCATCATTACTTCTGGGATATTACTCCTCCCCAACAGGAAGTGCAAGAGGATTCACCCAGCAGAGCTGCATATAGCTCCTCCCCTCTACGTCACTCCCAGTCATTCGACCAAGGACCAACGAGAAAGGAAAAGCCAAGGGTGAAGTGGTGACTGGAGTATAAATTAAAAAATATTTACCTGCCTTAAAAACAGGGCGGGCCGTGGACTGATCACACTACAGAAGAAAGGAATTTATCAGGTAAGCATAAATTATGTTTTCTTCTGTTAAGTGTGATCAGTCCACGGGTCATCATTACTTCTGGGATACCAATACCAAAGCAAAAGTACACGGATGACGGGAGGGATAGGCAGGCTCTTTATACAGAAGGAACCACTGCCTGAAGAACCTTTCTCCCAAAAATAGCCTCCGATGAAGCAAAAGTGTCAAATTTGTAAAATTTGGAAAAAGTATGAAGCGAAGACCAAGTTGCAGCCTTGCAAATCTGTTCAACAGAGGCCTCATTCTTGAAGGCCCAAGTGGAAGCCACAGCTCTAGTAGAATGAGCTGTAATTCTTTCAGGAGGCTGCTGTCCAGCAGTCTCATAAGCTAAACGAATTATGCTACGAAGCCAAAAAGAAAGAGAGGTAGCGGAAGCTTTTTGACCTCTCCTCTGCCCAGAGTAAATGACAAACAGAGAAGACGTTTGTCGAAATTCCTTAGTTGCCTGTAAGTAAAATTTTAGAGCACGGACTACATCCAGGTTGTGCAGTAGACGTTCCTTCTTTGAAGAAGGATTTGGGCATAAAGAAGGAACAACAATCTCTTGATTGATATTCCTGTTAGTAACTACCTTAGGTAAGAACCCAGGTTTAGTACGCAGGACTACCTTATCCGAATGAAAAATCAAATAAGGAGAATCACAATGTAAGGCTGATAATTCAGAGACTCTTCGAGCCGAGGAAATAGCCATTAAAAATAGAACTTTCCAAGATAACAACTTTATATCAATGTAATGAAGGGGTTCAAACGGAACGCCCTGTAAAACATTAAGAACAAGGTTTAAACTCCATGGTGGAGCAACAGTTTTAAACACAGGCTTAATCCTGGTCAAAGCCTGACAAAAAGCCTGGACGTCAGGAACTTCTGACAGACGTTTGTGTAACAGAATGGACAGAGCTGAGATCTGTCCCTTTAATGAACTAGCAGATAAACCCTTTTCTAAACCTTCTTGTAGAAAAGACAATATCCTAGGAATCCTAACCTTACTCCAAGAGTAACCTTTGGATTCACACCAATATAGGTATTTACGCCATATCTTATGGTAAATCTTTCTGGTAACAGGTTTCCTAGCCTGTATTAAGGTATCAATAACTGACTCAGAAAACCCACGTCTTGATAAAATCAAGCGTTCAATTTCCAAGCAGTCAGCTTCAGAGAAGTTAGATTTTGATGTTTGAAGGGACCCTGTATCAGAAGGTCCTGTTTCAGAGGTAGAGACCAAGGTGGACAGGATGACATGTCCACCAGGTCTGCATACCAAGTCCTGCGTGGCCACGCAGGTGCTATTAGAATCACTGATGCTCTCTCTTGTTTGATTCTGGCAATCAATCGAGGAAGCAACGGGAAGGGTGGAAACACGTAAGCCATCCTGAAGTCCCAAGGTGCTGTCAGAGCATCTATCAGGACTGCTCCTGGATCCCTGGATCTGGACCCGTAACGAGGAAGCTTGGCGTTCTGTCGAGACGCCATGAGATCTATCTCTGGTTTGCCCCAACGTCGCAGTATTTGGGCAAAGACCTCCGGATGAAGTTCCCACTCCCCCGGATGAAAAGTCTGACGACTTAAGAAATCCGCCTCCTAGTTCTCCACTCCCGGGATGTGGATTGCTGACAGGTGGCAAGAGTGAGACTCTGCCCAGAGAATTATCTTTGATACTTCCATCATAGCTAGGGAGCTTCTTGTCCCTCCCTGATGGTTGATGTAAGCTACAGTCGTGATGTTGTCCGACTGAAACCTGATGAACCCCCGAGTTGTCAACTGGGGCCAAGCCAGGAGGGCATTGAGAACTGCTCTCAATTCCAGAATGTTTATTGGCAGGAGACTCTCCTCCTGACTCCATTGTCCCTGAGCCTTCAGAGAATTCCAGACGGCACCCCAACCTAGAAGGCTGGCGTCTGTTGTTACAATTGTCCAGTCTGGTCTGCTGAATGGCATCCCCCTGGACAGATGTGGCCGAGAAAGCCACCATAGAAGAGAATTTCTGGTCTCTTGATCCAGATTCAGAGAAGGGGATAAGTCTGAGTAATCCCCATTCCACTGACTTAGCATGCACAGTTGCAGTGGTCTGAGGTGGAAGCGTGCAAAGGGTACTATGTCCATTGCCGCTACCATTAAGCCGATTACCTCCATGCATTGAGCCACTGACGGGTGTTGAATGGAATGAAGGGTGCGGCAAGCACTTTGAAGTCTTGTTAGCCTGTCCTCTGTCAGGTAAATCTTCATTTCTACAGAATCTATAAGAGTCCCCAGGAAGGGAACTCTTGTGAGTGGAACGAGTGAACTTTTCTTTTCGTTCACCTTCCATCCATGTGACCTTAGAAATGCCAGCACTAACTCTGTATGAGACTTGGCAGTTTGAAAGCTTGAAGCTTGTATCAGAATGTCGTCTAGGTATGGAGCTACCGAGATTCCCCGCGGTCTTAGTACCGCCAGAAGAGCACCCAGAACCTTTGTGAAGATTCTTGGAGCTGTAGCCAATCCGAATGGAAGAGCCACAAACTGGTAATGCCTGTCTAGGAAGGCAAACCTTAGGTACCGATAATGATCTTTGTGAATCGGTATGTGAAGGTAAGCATCTTTTAAATCTACAGTGGTCATGTACTGACCCTCTTGGATCATAGGTAAAATTGTCCGAATAGTCTCCATCTTGAACGATGGAACTCTTAGGAATTTGTTTAGGATCTTTAAGTCCAGGATTGGTCTGAAAGTTCCCTCTTTTTTGGGAACCACAAACAGATTTGAGTAAAACCCCTGTCCCTGTTCCGATCGTGGAACTGGATGGATTACTCCCATTAACAAGAGCTCTTGTACGCAGCGTAGAAACGCCTCTTTCTTTGTCTGGATTGTTGACAATCTTGACAGATGAAATCTCTCTCTTGGAGGAGAGTATTTGAAGTCCAGAAGGTATCCCTGAGATATTATCTCTAGCGCCCAGGGATCCTGAACATCTCTTGCCCAAGCCTGGGCGAAGAGAGAAAGTCTGCCCCCCACTAGATCCGATCCCGGATCGGGGGCCCTCAATTCATGCTGTTTTAGGGGCAGCAGCAGGTTTCCTAGTCTGCTTGCCCTTGTTCCAGGACTGGTTAGGTTTCCAGCCTTGTCTGTAGCGAGCAACAACTCCTTCCTGTTTTGGTGCAGAGGAAGTTGATGCTGCTCCAGCTTTGAAATTACGAAAGGAACGAAAATTAGACTGTCTAGTCTTGGCTTTGGCTTTGTCCTGAGGCAGGGCATGGCCTTTACCTCCTGTAATGTCAGCGATAATCTCTTTCAACCCGGGCCCGAATAAGGTCTGCCCTTTGAAAGGTATATTAAGCAATTTAGACTTAGAAGTAACATCAGCTGACCAGGATTTTAGCCACAGCGCCCTGCGTGCCTGAATGGCGAATCCTGAATTCTTCGCCGTAAGTTTAGTAAGATGTACTACGGCCTCCGAAATGAATGAATTAGCTAGTTTAAGGACTCTAAGCCTGTCCGTAATGTCGTCCAGAGTAGCTGAACCAATGTTCTCTTCCAGAGACTCAATCCAGAATGCCGCTGCAGCCGTGATCGGCGCAATGCATGCAAGGGGTTGCAATATAAAACCTTGTTGAACAAACATTTTCTTAAGGTAACCCTCTAACTTTTTATCCATTGGATCTGAAAAAGCACAGCTATCCTCCACCGGGATAGTGGTACGCTTAGCTAAGGTAGAAACTGCTCCCTCCAACTTAGGGACCGTTTGCCATAAGTCCCTTGTGGTGGCGTCTATTGGAAACATTTTTCTAAATATCGGAGGGGGTGAGAACGGCACACCGGGTCTATCCCACTCCTTAGTAACAATTTCAGTAAGTCTCTTAGGTATAGGAAAAACCTCAGTACTCGTCGGTACCGCAAAATATTTATCCAACCTACACATTTTCTCTGGTATTGCAACTGTGTTACAATCATTCAGAGCCGCTAACACCTCCCCTAGTAATACCCGGAGGTTTTCCAGTTTAAATTTAAAATTTGAAATATCTGAATCCAGTCTGTTTGGATCAGAACCGTCACCCACAGAATGAAGTTCTCCGTCCTCATGTTCTGCCACCTGTGACGCAGTGTCTGACATGGCCCTAATATTATCAGCGCACTCTGTTCTCACCCCAGAGTGATCACGCTTACCTCTTAGTTCTGGTAATTTAGCCAAAACCTCAGTCATAACAGTAGCCATATCCTGTAATGTGATTTCTAATGGCCGCCCAGATGTACTCGGCGCTACAATATCACGCACCTCCCTCTGAGCGGGAGATGTAGGTACTGACACGTGAGGCGAGTTAGTCGGCATAACTCTCCCCTCGTTGTTTGGTGAAATTTGTTCAATTTGTACAGATTGACTTTTATTTAAAGTAGCATCAATACAGTTAGTACATAAATTTCTATTGGGCTCCACTTTGGCATTGCAACAAATGACACAGGTATCATCCTCTGAATCAGACATGTTTAACACACTAGCAAATAAACTTGCAACTTGGAAATACAATTCAATTAGAATAATATTAAAACGTACTGTGCCTTTAAGAAGCACAGAAGATCTATGACAGTTGAAAATTAATAAATTGAAACAGTTATAGCCTCAATCCTTGTAAACAACACAACTTTAGCAAAGGTTTAATCCCATTAGCAAAGATAACAAATTCTGAAAGCAGGAAACAAATTACAGAATAAACGTTTTTTATCTCAGTCAAACTACAATTCTCACAGCTCTGCTGAGAGAAATTACCTCCCTCAAAATAAGTTTTGAAGACCCCTGAGCTCTGTAGAGATGAACCGGATCATGCAGGGAATACAATGAGTTGCTGACTGAAATATTTGATGCGTAGTAAAAGCGCCAAAAAACGGCCCCTCCCCCTCACACACAGCAGTGAGGGAGAACAGAAACTGTCAGAAAACAGATTAAGCAACTGCCAAGTGGAAAAATAGTGCCCAAACATTTATTCACTCAGTACCTCAGTAAATGAAAACGATTTTACATTCCAGCAAAAACGTTAAACATAATCTCTAGTTATTAAACAGCTTTATGTATTTCTTACAGTGTAATTCTAGTGAAGTACCATTCCCCAGAATACTGAAGTGTAAAGTATACATACATGACATTATATCGGTATGGCAGGATTTTCTCATCAATTCCATTATCAGAAAATAAAAACTGCTACATACCTCTATGCAGATTCATCTGCCCGCTGTCCCCTGATCTGAAGTTTACCTCTCCTCAGATGGCCGAGAAACAGCAATATGATCTTAACTACTCCGGCTAAAATCATAACAAAAACTCTGGTAGATTCTTCTTCAAACTCTGCCAGAGAGATAATAACACACTCCGGTGCTATTTTAAAATAACAAACTCTTGATTGAAGATAAAAACTAAGTATAATCACCATAGTCCTCTCACACATCCTATCTAGTCGTTGGGTGCAAGAGAATGACTGGGAGTGACGTAGAGGGGAGGAGCTATATGCAGCTCTGCTGGGTGAATCCTCTTGCACTTCCTGTTGGGGAGGAGTAATATCCCAGAAGTAATGATGACCCGTGGACTGATCACACTTAACAGAAGAAAAGCCCTTTTAAGTAGTTTAGCATTAGATTAGGAGGTGTTTTTATTTGGGGGGGTATTTTCATAGGGATTAGGTTTAATTATTTTCATTTTGGATAATTGTATTTATTATTTTATGTGATGGTAGACTTTTATTTTTTTGTAATCTTAGATTAATTTAATTTTTTTTAAATTATTATTTTTTTTATAATAATTTTTTATTGAGGTTAAAAAAACAATACAGGATTGTCACAAATTAAACCAAAATACAACGGGATATAGCAGTGAACCAGGTTGTTATTACACATAAATAAGTTGGTGTTGGGGAATACGTTGGAATAATGGTGTCATACTATAGTGCTGCACACTTGACAATATTGAGCATCAATAAACCTCAGTTTTTCTTATATGTGAGAGTAAGTGTCCCCCTAAACATTTTTAACTAAGAATCAAATACGAATACCCCAAATAATAAACAATAGCCTCTCTTGGACCAACAGGTATAGACACTGTACAGTAAAGGGGACACTTTGGGGGAAACAGTGAAATTGGTCTCTACTAGATTCATGGAGCTGAGATGGAGAAAGAGCTTCAAAGATGCACTGAATCAATGGGATACTATGTTATAACTAACTAAACATATTGATCACCATGACCGGCTATTCTCATATATTTCTAGATAGGACACATAGCTAGCCCTACGAAGCACATTAGTTAACTTAGGTATAAGAAATATATTACAAAGTGACAACTAGTACGATAATCAGACGACATGTAAAAGACTGTTTGTTAAGGTACCATGCCTCTTAAATCTATGTTTAAACAGGACTAGTAAACAATATAACATACACATATGGCTGATTCCTAAGAGTGACAAAGATAATTATAATATGGACTTTAACACAAAAGATTGTTCAGCCACTTAGTTGTTTTGTGCAGATCAGCCCACACCGGTCTTCCAGGTCTCTGAGAAGCCTGCTGTAATGTTCAGAACCTTAAGTCTCAGATCTCTAACTGCCCTGCATTGTGTAGATCGTTTCAATCTCCATAGCTCTGGATACTCAGATAAAAGTGGATAGTGCTGGGCTTTATTTGCTGTGATTATGTGCTGAGAGTACAATACAGGGCACTGCTGGTACAGAGCAGCAGTGATCCGGCCCCTATTAGCCCCTGGGGTATGAGGGGAGAATGAAACCTTGACGGATGTTTCAGGATAAGGTAAATATAGCTCCTCTGCACTGGTGAGAGCTGCGAAATTGCCGTCGCCAACTGGAGGTTCGGCCATATCCCTCCCGGTAGCCGTTGCGGATGGCAATGTTGTATGCTCCTCCTGTACAGTTAGCGCAAGTCTCTCATTTTTCAAGGTTGGCAGTTGGAATAGAGGACTACCGGGTCTCCGGTGGTCATTAGATAATGGCTCTGCTGGTATTTCAATATGCTTCGGCATTGAGACGACATGTACCTCTCTCGGCTCATTAGGAATTTGAGACACTAGCGGGCCTTCGCAGCTTGTAAGTGATCTGCAGAGTCCCGCAAGGTCACCAAAGCTGCTGTCCATTTTATCTTCAAAATCCCGTAGAAAGAGTCTAAGCATTGCATGGAGCTCCTCCATGATAAATAAATGTTGATGAAGTATGCAATAGTGATATACTACCTTTTTGTGTATATTCTATAGCAGGATACCCGGACCCCAGATTTCAGAGGGGGGGTTATTGTGCAGCAGCCCCAGACCTACGATGAGAATCCTACTCTGAATTCGTAGACAGTGATCAGTCTGCGGCTTGATTACAACTAATGACAAAATGGCTACTAGGCCCTTGCAGAATATCTACTACGTAGCTGTCCCAAAGAACATAGGCAAGAACGTTGTCGTTACTTCAGCTCCAGAGATTATCCCAACTTTAGCTAGAAAGTGAACCCAGGAGCATAAAATATTGCAGATTTATGATATATAGCTTGGGTAAAGTCCTTAATTCTCCAGGAGCTTCACTGAGACACGTCCTGCCGCTTTGAGTGTAGGCTCCGCCCCCTTTTTAAATTATTTTTAAGTAATGTTAGCTTTTTTATTTTGATTGTAATTAAGTGTTTTTTTTAATTAAGGTAATTAGGGTTAATTTAGGGGGTGTTAGGTTAGGGGGTCTTAGTAATTTAATTAGTTATTTGCATTGTGGGGGGTTGGGGGATTAGGGGTTAATAGTTTTATTAGGTTTATTGCTATGTGGGTTAATGCCGGATTAGGGGTTAATAGATTTATTAGGTTTATTGCGATGTGGATTAATGGTGGATTAGGGGTTAATACATTTATTAGGTTTATTGCAATGTGGGTTAATGGAAGATTAGGGGTTAATACATTTATTAGGTTTATTGCAATGTGGGGGTTGGCGGATTAGGGGTTAATATACTTTATCAGTTATTGCAGTGGGGAATTGGGGTTGACAGGTAGATAGATATTGCGCATGCGTTAGGTGTCTGTTAATATTTTCAGACACTTACGGTGCTCACATTTTCAGCGAAAGGCTTGTTGCGCCTGCCTATGTGTGGCAAGGTGAAAATGGAGTAAAATGTCACCATTTTCGCCACGTAAGTCCTTGCGCTGAATATGTGATACCGATTTGCAATGCGGTTCTATGTTAGCTTATGGGAGTAAAAATAGCGGTCAACTGGTGAAATATATGCACCGCATTTATATGCGGCGCCGTATATGCAATACCAAAACCACGTAAAAACAGGCGTCACCGTTTTTTTGCGGGTGACGCCGCATATGTAATCTTGCCCATGGTCACCAACTATTTTCATAACATGGCTATGTCTCTACATAACTGATATGTATTTATATTAAAAAAAAAAAAAAAGATCCAAACCAATTTTGATTAAAGTGATACTGTTTTTCTTTAGCATTACTCAAATTTGGAACATCTGCCTGCAAAATTTTAGATTAGAAAGAAAGAAATTGGAAGCTTTAAATATTTCTCATGTCAACAGTTATAAATCTACAACCATATCATGAAATATCTAAACAGGAACAATTTCCACAAAACACAGCTGGAATTCTCAGATAACTGATGTATCTCAGAGAAAGTCAACAATAAAAGACGCTGTAGCACCTGAGCCTGGGTATGCAGGAACATATAAATGACACTGCAGTGCACAAGATGCTGTTGTATGCTCCTAATCTCTGCAGTACTAGCGAGGAATAGACCTGACAAAATAATCTCCCTCTTTGTACTCTTATTAGTGGCAAACAACATTTTATTCAAAAGTATCTAACAATTAAAATATGTAACAATTAAGGATAAAAAATGTTTTTAAGCTGCAAATAGAGTTACAGAGATTGCATCTCTCTTGTCCATTATTAATAGTGATGGTTGTTCTATATTTTTAGATTGTTAGTTACATGAAAAGTACAATCATTATATTTTGTAAGTCAGCTACACAACACACATCTGGAATCTTATGGAATGATACACAGGGCTAGTATTTGTAAACGTGTATCTTGTTTTTTTCAAGGGATATTAAAACAGTGCTCCCTTAGTAAAAGCAAATACGTTAAATCAAAGTAAATATACAAAGAAACAAATTGTGTAAAAACAAACAAACCAAAAAAAAAACACAAACAATGTACTTGTTTTCTTGCAAAATGAGCACTTTCTTAGTGTAGCCCTTGCCCTCAGGGAAATAAGAGAGCTAACATGTTGGAAACTTAGGTTGCATATTGCCTCTTCTAGGAATGGGCAAATCTGACTCCATGTTTATCTAGTAATCTAGTATTTACTTAAAGGGACACTGAACCCAAATTTTTTATTTTGTGATTCAGATAGAGCATGCAATTTTAAGCAACTTTCTAATTTACTCCTATTATAATTTTTTCTTCGTTCTCTTGCTATCTTTATTTGAAAAGAAGGCATCTAAGCTATTTTTTGGTTCAGACAATGGACAGCACTTGTTTATTGGTGGATGAATTTATCCACCAATCAGAAAAGAACAACCCAGGTTGTTCACCAAAAATGGGCCGGCATCTAAACTTACATTCTTGCATTTCAAATAAAGATACAAAGAGAATTAAAAACATTTGATAATAGGAGCAAATTAGAAAGTTGCTTAAAATTGCATGCTCTATCTGAATCACGAAAGAACAAATTTGGGTTCAGTATCCCTTTAATAGTAAGCCAGCTCATGCTACTCTAGAATTGGAATGACATCAAGCTAGATAAGCCTTCGTGTAGAGACCCCAGCCTAATTGTAGAGCTGTGCATTAAGTAATGGGCATTACACAAATTAAGTTTAAAAAAAGAAATGTAAAGGTAAAATCCATTTAAAATTATGAATAATACATATTGTAATTATTTCTACTAAGTATAAGCTACTCCTTAGTGCTTTTTTTTTATCACAACAATGAAACAGACTTTTATAGTTTAATTAGCATACCATGTGAACCAATACTGTAATCAATGGGACAACAAAATACAAATTTCATCTCATAAAATATTTAAACCATGCATAGTTTGAAATAAAAAAAAACTCTGTAAAATACTTTCATTATTTATTTTCCCTGAATTTACTGTAATTTCATGATAATTTTAGTTTTTCTACTCTCCAAAGAAGAGGGGGTGCATTCTGTGGAATGAAGAATCCTGGAAATGCTACATGATGCACAGTGATTGGTTGATTTGTTTAGGGGCTCATTTATGTGTGTATCTATCTGGCTACAGTAAAGGACATAAGATTAACAACATTCATGTTTATGTTATATACAGATTTGAGTGGTTTACTATAATGCATCAGATTAAAGGGAAAAAAAAACCTAAAAGTCTGTCATGCATATAAAATACCAGTATTTAAAGACAGAAATAGTTTTGCATGAAGTAGGCTAAGTTAAAGTTGTTTAATTTAAAGCTAACAGGAATTGCAGGGCAGTATACAACTCAGCCTTAACGTTTATTTTCAAATTTACATTATTCATATGTAATTATTTGTTGAAGAGATATCTAGATAGGTAGCGTGCACATGTCTTGAGCACTACATGACAGGAAATAGTGCTGCCATCTAGTGTCCTTGCTTATGTATAATATTGTTGCAAAACTGCTGCAGACACGTGCACACTCCTGAACTTGCCTTCCTGTGTTTGAACAAAGGATCACAAGAAAACAAAGAAAATGTATATATTTTAGAATACTGTGTTAAATATGCAATAAATGTTTCTTACATGGAAATGATACAGTAATATTGTATCTGTTCTGTGTGAAAGAGAATGCTTCAGAATGTGTAAGAATACTTTATTTAATATTTAAGAATATCCTGCTTATATACAGGGGGAAAATACTTAAAGGGCCATGATACCCAAATGTTGAAACACTTGAAAGTGATGCAGCATAGCTGTAAAAATCTGACTAGAAAATATCACCTGAACATCTCTATGTAAAAAAGAAAGATATTTTACCTCAAAAGTATTTACACCCCATTGTAAAGGACTTTAAGCAGCAAATCAGTATGTCTGTCCCGGGACCGGCAAGGGAGTGAGCCTCATGCACACTCGTGTTATTTCCCTGTTCAGTTTAAGGAAGTTTACTATGAAATCTCATGAGAGTTAAGTGAAATCTCATGAGATCACAGTAAAAGAGTTCATGACCTCAGCACTGTTGATACTGATTGGCTGCAGTTCATTTCTTAATTTTTTATTTTACCTGCAGCTGGGAAACAGCGGAAGTATAACTTTTTACACAGGACTTACTCTGGTGAGCTGAGGAAATTGTGAGGTAAAATATCTTCCTTTTTTACATAGAAATGCTCAGGTGATATTTTTTATAGTTATACTGCTTCAGTTTCAAGTGATTTAGCATATGAGTATTATGTCCCTTTAAAGGGACATGAAACCCAAAATGTTTCCTTCTTGATTTAGGTAGAAAATACCATTTTAAAACTTTCCAATTTACTTATAATATTTAATTTGCTTCCTTCTCTTGTTATCCTTTGCTGAAAGGTTTATCTAGGAACGCTCAGGAGCAGAAAAAGAACCTAATTTCTAGCTGCTGATTGGTGGCTGCATATATATACCAATTTTCATTATCTCACCCATGTGTTAAAGGGCCACTAAACCCAAAATCTTTCTTTCATGATTCAGATAGAGAATAGAAATTTAAACATTACAATTTATAAAAAAGGATAGGATATGTAGTTCAAATAAGGATTTCACTGAGGAAAGTAAATGTATGGTTAATTGTCTGATGGAGAGGGGATACCGGCCAGAAATGGTGCAGAACGTGGCTAAGGAAGTTGCTAGGGTGGATAAACAGAATGCTTTGAGTACCAAGCCAAAAAGCAGAGGAGATGATAAAACCTTATTCATTACAAAATACTCCACTGAGTTTTATGACATTTGTGCCATAATCAAAAAATATTTCCCAATGTTACATGGTGATAAAGCACTACAAGAAGTGGTGGAAAAGGGTTTTAAATGTGTATATTCAAAAAACACAACACTGGGTAATCTACTATCCCCGACTCAATTGCCACCTATACAACAGCCCACATCATGGCTTAGTGTTCAGGGCACATATAAATGTGGAGACGGAAGGCGTAAGGCCTGTGATTACATTGTTGAGGGAAGAGAATTTTACTCTTGTAGAACCAATCAAAAGTTTGAAACAAAGGGACTTATTAAATGTTCTACAACCTATGTAGTATATTTAATTGAATGTATCCAACATCAATGCCAATATATAGATATGACCAGTAGAGATGTGCGTACCAGAATACGGGAACATCTAGGCTATATTAAGAACAAAGTCACCTGCTCAGCATTGTCAAAACACTTTATTGAGACACATTTGGGGAATGTGAATACATTTAAATGGAGGGCTAGTGAAGTAGTTAAAAGGCCCCCTAGGGGAGGCGACAAGGATAAACTTCTAGCCAGACAAGAAACCTTTTGGATCTTTAAACTCAAGACTCAAATACCTGAGGGCTTCAACTCAGAATTTGACTTGATCAATCATTGGCAATGATGGTTCTATCTAAACGTATACATGATTGGTGGTGCTTAAGCATTACTGTTTCTTTAAACCTCAGTTTAACTTGGCACCCTCTACATGTTCTGTTTTGAACCGTCTGTGGCCTGTGGCCCCCCTCCACTGTCAGCCTATGCTATATGTCCATGTATCTACACTCACATGTATCTTGTGCATGTACGCTATCTTCCATGTAGTGCCATAGGTAAACTATATGGGGCAGTGCACTTTAAGTACCTGGATTATTGTGTTTGGAGAACAGTATATTTAGAGATTGATAGGGAATTTGTATAATAGCCTGCTAACTTTATCCATGAATAGGTGTTATAGATGGATAGTAATAGATGTATGCACTTACACGATACACAATTACCTTTACAATAGTTTATCTCTTAACTAGAACAATTTGTATATACATATATCTATATGTTTTTTGAGCAATAAGATTAGATAGGTGTTCACCTTTTATCAGGATATTTATATATCTTTAGTTTTTATTGTATCTTGATAGGACATAAGGTTCTATTGAATATGGCATACTATGTTAGCTGTTTCATTAATAGTGAATTATATTATGTATATGCCGTTTTTTGTTCCTGTGCTTATGATATATTATCTGTAGAGTCTGAATGTCCTGATAGATTGTTAATTATTCCCTCTAAGAATCTTTCATGTTTAGATAAGTCTCTTTATACATATATTTTCCTTTGTATATGCATGTCCATTGAATTTGCAATGTTAACCATGTATGCACTATTACAGGTTAACTCTAGCTTCAAATATCTGACTAACATGTGTTTTCCAGCATGTCATGAGTTAAATGGGAAGCTCTAACAATGTTCCATTTGAACCAATGAGAGAGAGTAACACCCTTTTTAAACTACCTTAACTCAGTTGTTATTAGGTTTATGATTATGGCCACAAGCCAAAACTAGTCAAACCCCTTACCTATGTTCTTATTTCCTGTGCTGTAGGATGTTATCCTGTTTTTGAATAAATATTGGACTTTTATCTTTGGAGGAGGTCTGCACTTTCTTTTTTCTATAACATTACAATTTACTTCTATTATTTATTTTGCTTCATTTTTTAGATATCCTTAGTTGAAGAAAAAGCAATGTACATGGTGAGACAATCACACAAGGCTTCTATGTGCAGCAACCAATCAGCAGCTACTGAGCATATCTAGATATGCTTTTCAGCAAATAATATCAAGAGAATAAAACAAATTAGATAATATAAGTAAATTAGAAAGATGTTTAAAATTGCATGCTCTTTCTAAATCATGAAAGAAAAAATGTGGGTTTCATGTCCCTTTAAGTTAGAAACAAGTAGCGCATTGCTGCTCCTTCAACAAAACATACAAAGAGAATGAAGTAAAATTGATAATAGAAGTAAAGTGGAAAATTGTTTAAACTTGTATGTTCTACCCAATTTATTAAAGAAAATGTTTTGGGTTTCATGTCCCTTTAAGTATCTATTAAAGGATGTAATACTCAAATATTTTCTTTGTTCTAAGTGAAAGGGAAAATTTCAAAATGACAACTATTATTATCATACTTATTGGCAAAGTTCCTTTAAATTCTATTTACATTGTCATGCACAAGAAAGACGCACGTGCACTATATATATATATATATATACATATACATATATATACATATACATATATACACACACACATACATATATACACACACACACAGTTGTGCTCATAAGTTTACATACCCTGGCAGAATTTATGATTTCTTCGTCATTTTTCAAAGAATATGAATAACACAAAAACTTTTCTTTCACTCATGGTTAGTGTTTGGCTGAAGCCATTTATTATCAATCAAATCAAAAGTTTACATACCCTGGTGATTTTGGCCTGATAACATGCACACAAGTTGACACAAGAAGTGGAAAAACATAATTTATGTAAGAACTTACCTGATAAATTCATTTCTTTCATATTAGCAAGAGTCCATGAGCTAGTGACGTATGGGATATACATTCCTACCAGGAGGGTCAAAGTTTCCCAAACCTCAAAATGCCTACAAATACACCCCTCACCACACCCACAATTCAGTTTAACGAATATCCAAGAAGTGGGGTGATAAGAAAGGAGCGAAAGCATAAAAATAAGGAATTGGAATAATTGTGCTTTATACAAAAAAATCATAACCACCACAAAAAAGGGTGGGCCTCATGGACTCTTGCTAATATGAAAGAAATGAATTTATCAGGTAAGTTCTTACATAAATTATGTTTTCTTTCATGTAATTAGCAAGAGTCCATGAGCTAGTGACGCATGGGATAATAAATACCCAAGATGTGGAACTTCCACGCAAGAGTCACTAGAGAGGGAGGGATAAAATAAAGACAGCCAATTCCGCTGAAAAATAATAATCCACAACCCAAAACAAAAGTTTTAATCTCAATAATGAAAAAAACTGAAATTATAAGCAGAAGAATCAAACTGAAACAGCTGCCTGAAGTACTTTTCTACCAAAAACTGCTTCAGAAGAAGAAAACACATCAAAATGGTAGAATTTAGTAAAAGTATGCAAAGAAGACCAAGTTGCTGCTTTGCAAATCTGATCAACAGAAGCTTCATTCCTAAACGCCCAGGAAGTAGAAACTGACCTAGTAGAATGAGCCGTAATTCTTTGAGGCGGTGTCAGGATCACAGGCAATGCCTGAAATAAAACAAAGTTTGGGTTGGACCACAGCCACTGAAATAATATTATAATGAGTAGTTGTTGCAGATTAGTGCAAAGGGCAGTTACAGGGACATTACCCCAAAGTAATGTGTAATAGCCCAACATGCACAACTTGCAGTTGATATGTGAATTGAGGCTCACAGGTAGGTAATTGCTGTTGCAGCGTGTGTGGGGAGATTGGAATACAGCAACCTGACAGTGAGCTTGAAGTCAGAGGTTTAGACAATAACACAGTGTTAAGCTGAAATTATGCGCAATATAAAAGAAGTGAGCATGGCCATAAAAGTAACATGAAAAACAAAGTAACCCTTGTGGGTTAAATACCTGGTAGGCTGAGGCAAAAGAGATTCGGTAGGGCAGAGTTCAGAGGACAGCTCGATGCAGCGGTTGTGCTGTGAGAGGAGAGCTGAGAGGCGCCCTGCTTGGCGTGTGACGTCACAGAGGCGGCAGATCCGTTAGCGCTGTGAGAAATACTGACAGGCAGTAGAGACTAGCCGATGCAGGAGTGATTCAGTAGAGCTGAAGAGCTAATCAGGATACAGCTTAGCTAGTTGTAGACGAACAATACCAAGCAAGGAAGGAAGTGGAATGCTGGTATTTAAGGTGATATTGGGAAATTTGTTAAAGGGGCAGTGTGACAGGCTAATACATGACAGGACTCCCCCTCCAAGGAGCAACTCAGGTGCTCAAGAACCAGGACGATCGGGGTTCCGTTGATGGAATCTGGAGACCAATCTAGGGGCTGATATGTTGGATGATGGCTCCCAGGAGTTATGTTCAGAGGAATAACCCTTCCATTTGATCAAGTATTGAAGAATGCCTCTTCGACGTCTAGAGTCTAGGATGTCATCAACTTCGTACTCCATATTGGGATCAATAGAGACCGGGGGTAAGGATTGTCCAGTTAGATGGTTACGTAGATGTTTGTAGGGTTTGAGCAATGACACATGGAACGTAGGGTGTATCTTGAGCGTGGGGGGTAGAGTGAGACGAATAGCATTACAGTTGATGATGCGCTGGATAGGAAAAGGACCTATGAACAAAGGTGAAAGTTTCCTTGAGGGTGTACACAAACGTAGGTTTCTGGTGGAGAGCCAGACAAGGTCACCCACAGAGTAAGCTGGTGGAGGAATATGCTTACGATCGTAATATCTCTTTTGCACAACTTTAGCATCATCAATGGTTTGTTTGATGTTTGCGAAGTTGGTGATAATTGTGGATGTGAGATCAGAAATGTGTGGATGATCTGGAGTTTTTTCAGGGAGATATTGGAATTTAGGGTGAAACCCACAGTTGGTATAAAAAGGAGTCTGTTTGGTGGTGGAGTGTACAGTATTGTTGAAGACAAATTCGGCGTAATGAAGGTATTGGGACCAAGTGTTTTGTGCGGTATGGCAATAAGAGCGTAAAAACTGCTCTACCCACTGGTTGCTACGCTCTGTTTGTCCGTTAGTCTGTGGATGGTAGGAGGAAGACAATCTCTTCTCAATGCAGAATTGTTTTCAGAACGCCGACCATAGGGCACTGGTGAATTGCGATCCACGATCTGTGAGTATTTTCGTGGGTAAACCATGTAGTTTAATAACGTTAGTCATTAACAGGTGTATGGTTTCAGCAGCTGTTGGTAACTTATGATATGGTATCAGATGGAGCATTTTGCTAAATAGGTCCACAACAACAAGAATTGTTGTGTAGTTACCTGATTGAGGTAAGTCGACGATGTAGTCAAGAGCAATGTGCTGCCATGGCTTATCTGGAGTAGGTATAGATAATAATAGTCCGAAGGGTGGTCTTTTAATTCTCTTTGTAGTAGTACAAATGTGACATGAGTTAACGTACATGGCCACATCAGATGTGATGGTAGGCCACCAGTAGGATCTGAGTAGTAAATCCTTGGTTTTTGTTAAACCACAATGTCCACCCATAGGTGAGTCGTGAGCAGATTTCAGTAGCTGGTTACGAAGTGATGGTGGGATGTATATCTTTCCCTGGTAGCAATAAAGGTCTTCAGGGTTCTTCAGTAATAGGTTTAATGGTATAGTTGGATCTTTAGTTTGTTCTGTCCGTAGATACGGAATGGTATCAACTAGGAAGAGGAGTATGTTTTCTTTGGGGATGACAAGTTGAGGGGTAAGTGAGTGATGCTGCGTATCTGGCAAGCGGGATAGAGCATCTGCCTTACCGTTCTTGTTAGCTGGTCGGTAGGTGATGAGGTAATTAAACCTAGAAAAGAAAAGGTTCCAACGAACTTGGCGTGCTGAGAGAGTTCTGGTGGTCTTCAGGTATTGCAGGTTTCGGTGATCCGTATATACTATGGTGGGTGTGGTTGAGCCTTCAAGGAGGTGTCTCCAATGTTCGAATGCTGCTTTTATCGCAAGAAGCTCTTTTTCCCCGATGGGGTATTGCCTTTCTGCCTCAGTTAGACTCCTGGAGTAGTATGCGACTGGATGTAAAGGTTGTTGATAGGCATCTCTTTGGGACAGGACTGCACCGAGAGCATAGTCAGATGCGTCCACTTCCAATGTAAAAGGTAAATCTGTGTTGGGATATCTGAGTATAGGAGCTGTAGTGAAACTCTTTTTTAGGAGGTCGAAAGCGTGTTGAGCGGAGGATGTCCACTTGAATTTGATGTTCTGTTTGGTTAGGTTAGTAAGGGGTTTTGCGAGCATGGAATAGTTCTTAATAAACTTTCTATAGAAGTTGGCAAATCCTAGAAAGCTTTGGACTTCTTTCCTAGTGGTAGGAACTGGCCAATTCAAAACTGCCAGTATTTTGTTGTTATCCATAATAATGCCTTTGTCTGATATGATGTATCCCAGGAAAGGGATGCTGTTGGTATGAAAGATACATTTTTCTGCTTTCACATACAATGAATTACTTTGAAGACGTGCGAGGACTTGGCAGACATGGTTCTTATGTTCTGCTAGGGATTTAGAAAAAATGAGAATGTCGTCCAAATATATTACCACAAAGGAGTCCAATATATCCTTGAAAATATCGTTGATCAGATGCTGAAATGTGGCAGGGGCATTGCAAAGACCTAATGGCATAACGACATATTCGAACAATCCGTAACGTGTTCGGAATGCCGTCAGCCATTCGTCTCCTGCCCGCATTCTGATCAAATTATAAGCTCCGCGGAGATCCAGTTTGGTGAAAATTTTGTATCCCTCTAGACGTTCTATTAATTCGGAGATAAGGGGCAGAGGGTAGCGATTCTTTATAGTAACTTTATTTAGTTGTCTGTAGTCCACAATCGGTCTGAGAGAACCATCCTTATTTTTCACAAAGAATATTCCTGCAGCCGATGGAGAAGTTGAGGGTCTGATGAAGCCTTTTTTCAAGTTATCATCAAGATATGTTCTTAGGTGTTGTAACTCAGGCTTAGACAGTGGAAAAATATGTCCACATGGTATGACTGCTCCAGGTAGTAAATCTATTGGGCAGTCATACGGTCTGTGGGGAGGAAGATTCTCACATTCAGTTTTACTGAATACATGGGAGAATTCTTCATAGTCTGTAGGAACAGTAGGAATATGACAATCTGTGGGAGGTTGTAGAAGTAAATGGGGAAAGCAAGTGGATTTACAATAATTGGAGTTAAATTGAATTGAAAGAGAGGACCAAGAGATACACGGGTCATGTTGCCGGAGCCACTGTAAGCCTAAAATTAGAGGGAAGTCAGGTGATGTGATTACATCGAATGTAATATATTCTCTATGGTTACAGGGGGTTGACATGAGGATAGGGATGGTTTCATGTAACACAGGACCTGTGGACAAGAGCTCACCATCAATACCCCTTAAAGGAACAGGACACAATTTTTTGAGCAGGGGTATTTTATTTACTTTACAGAAATTTACATCCAAGTATGAAAGAGAGGCTCCTGAGTCAATAATCCCTTGGACGTTCACTCGTGATTGGTCCCACTGTAAAACAAGAGGTATATTGCAATAATAGCTGCATTTTAGTACAGTTTTAATAGAGGAAGAGGGTGTTTTTTGCTTACCCTTTTTCTGGCGGGTGAGAATAGGACAGTCTTTTACCCCATGTTCATCTGAGGCACAGTACATGCATAAGTTCTGGGACCTACGTCTTAACTTCTCCTGAGTACTTAGGGGTCCACGTAGAAATGCAATATCCATAGGTTCTGGTAGGGATTTAGAGTGTGTATTGGCTGTAGTTGGAGTGGTTTTTGACCTAAATTGTGAGTCATGGGTGGATTTTTCGTGGTGTCTTTCCCTTAGCCTCCTATCAATGCAAATACTGAGGTCAATAAGCTGTTCTAGGGTTGGTGGTATTTGGGTACGTGACAACTCATCCTTAATGGCCTCTGTCAGTCCTAGCCTAAATTGACACCACTGGGTGTCAGGGGCCCACCTCTTGAATTCAGCTATATATTCTTCAACCTCTCATTTTCTCTGCTTTAGGGACCTCATAGCATTTTCAGCGGTTTGTTGTTTGAAGGGGTCCTCATATATTTGTGCTAAAGCAGAGAAAAAGGAGTCTAGAGAGTTGAGAATGTCATCGTTATGTTCAAGAAAAGTATTTGCCCTTAGATAGGAAATTATAGTCAATACTTTTACCCTGTCGTTGGGGTAAGTAAAAGGCTTAAGGGTAAATAACAAGTAGCAGGAGTTTTTGAATTCTCTAAAAACTTTTCTGTCTCCAGAGAAGGGTTCAGGGGAGCTGATATGGGGTTCTTGTGGAGGGGGTTTCCTATCCACAACTTCCTTGATGTATGTTTTTAGATTGTCATTTTCTAGCTTAAGTGTAGTAAGTCCTTCAGTTAGGAGATCTACTTTGTTAGTAAGTGTTTGTATATGTGAGGCCATTTCAGTTGGGTCCATGTTATTATGGCTTGGTATTTCTGTCAGGATCACAGGCAATGCCTGAAATAAAACAAAGTTTGGGTTGGACCACAGCCACTGAAATAATATTATAATGAGTAGTTGTTGCAGATTAGTGCAAAGGGCAGTTACAGGGACATTACCCCAAAGTGATGTGTAATAGCCCAACATGCACAACTTGCAGTTGATATGTGAATTGAGGCTCACAGGTAGGTAATTGCTGTTGCAGCGTGTGTGGGGAGATTGGAATACAGCAACCTGACAGTGAGCTTGAAGTCAGAGGTTTAGACAATAACACAGTGTTAAGCTGAAATTATGCGCAATATAAAAGAAGTGAGCATGGCCATAAAAGTAACATGAAAAACAAAGTAACCCTTGTGGGTTAAATACCTGGTAGGCTGAGGCAAAAGAGATTCAGTAGGGCAGAGTTCAGAGGACAGCTCGATGCAGCGGTTGTGCTGTGAGAGGAGAGCTGAGAGGCGCCCTGCTTGGCGTTTGACATCACAGAGGCGGCAGATCCGTTAGCGCTGTGAGAAATACTGACAGGCAGTAGAGACTAGCCGATGCAGGAGTGATTCAGTAGAGCTGAAGAGCTAATCAGGATACAGCTTAGCTAGTTGCAGACGAACAATACCAAGCAAGGAAGGAAGTGGAATGCTGGTATTTAAGGTGATATTGGGAAATTTGTTAAAGGGGCAGTGTGACAGGCTAATACATGACAGGCGGTGATTTACCCAACTCTACATAAGCATGATGAATCAAAGACTTTAACCAAGATGCCAAAGAAATGGCGGAGGCCTTCTGACCTTTTCTGGACCCAGAAAAGATAACAAATAGACTAGAAGTCTTTCTAAAATCTTTAGTAGCTTCAACATAATATTTCAAAGCTCTTACTACATCCAAAGAATGTAAAGATCTTTCCTTTGAATTCTTAGGATTAGGACACAATGAAGGAACAACAATTTCTCTACTAATGTTGTTAGAATTCACAACCTTAGGTAAAAATTTAAATGAAGTCCGCAACACTGCCTTAACCTGATGAAAAATCAGAAAAGGAGATTCACAAGAAAGAGCAGATAACTCAGAAACTCTTCTAGCAGAAGAGATAGCCAAAAGGAACACAACTTTCCAAGAAAGTAATTTAATGTCCAGAGAATGCATAGGTTCAAACGGAGGAGCATGTAAAGCCCTCAGAACCAAATTAAGACTCCAAGGAGGAGAGATTGACTTAATGACAGGTTTGATACGAACCAAAGCCTGTACAAAACAATGAATATCAGGAAGATTAGCAATCTTTCTGTGAAAAAGAACAAAAAGAGCAGAGATTTGTCCTTTCAAAGAACTTGCAGATACATCTTTATCCAAACCCTCCTGAAGAATTAGGAATTCTAAAAGAATGGCAGGAGAATTTATGAGAAGAACACCAAGAAATGTAAGTCTTCCAGACTCGATAATAAATCCTCCTAGACACAGATTTACGAGCCTGTAATATAGTATTAATTACTGAGTCAGAGAAACCTCTATGACTGAGAATCAAGAATTCAATTTCCATACCTTCAAATTTAATGATTTCAGATCCTGATGGAAAAAAGGGCCTTGAGATAGAAGGTCTGGTCTTAACGGAAGAGTCCAAGGTTGGCAGCTGGCCATCCGAATGAGATCCACATACCAAAACCTATGAGGCCATGCTGGAGCCACCAGCAGTACAAACGAACGTTCCATTAGAATTTTGGAAATCACTTTTGGAAGAAGAACTAGAGGCGGAAAGATATAGGCAGGATGATAATTCCAAGGAAGCGACAACGCGTCCACTGCCTCCGCCTGAGGATCCCTGGAAAGTTTCTTGTTTAGATGAGAGGCCATCAGATCTATTTCTGGAAGTCCCCAGATTTGAACAATCTGAAGAAATACCTCTGGGTGAAGGGACCATTCGCCCAGATGTAACGTCTGGCGACTGTGATAATCCGCTTCCCAATTGTCTACACCTGGGATGTGAACCGCAGAGATTAGACAGGAGCTGGATTCCGCCCATACAAGTATCCGAGATACGTCTTTCATAGCCTGAGGACTGTGCGTCCCACCCTGATGATTGACATATGCCACGGTTGTGACATTGTCTGTCTGAAAACAAATAAACGATTCTTTCTTCAGAAGAGGCCAGAACAGAAGAGCTCTGAAAATCAAACAGAGTTCCAAAATGTTGATTGGTAATCTCGCCTCCTGAGATTCCCAAACCCCCTTGTGCTGTCAGAGATCCCCATACAGCTCCCCAACCTGACAGACTCGCATCTGTTGAGATCACAATCCAGGTTGGACGAACAAAACAAGCCCCTTGGACTAAACGATGGTGATCTATCCACCATGTCAGAGAGTGTCGTACATTGGGATTTAAGGATATTAATTGTGATATCTTTGTATAATCCCTGCACCATTGGTTCAGCATACAAAGCTGAAGAGGTTGCATGTTTAAACGAGCAAAGGGGATCGCGTCCGATGCAGCAGTCATGAGACCTAGAATTTCCATGCATAAAGCTACCGAAGGGAATGATTGAGACTGAAGGTTTCGACAGGCTGAAACCAATTTCAGAAGTCTCTTTTCTGTTAGAGACAAGGTCATGGACACTGAATCTATTTGAAAACCCAAAAAGGTTACCCGAGTCTGAGGAATCAACAAACTCTTTGATAAATTGATCCTCCAACCATGTCTTTGAAGAAACGACACAAGTTGATTCGTATGAGATTCTGCAGAATGTGAAGACTGAGCAAGTACCAAGATATCGTCCAAATAAGGAAATACCGCAATACCCTGTTCTCTGATTACAGACAGAAGGGCACCGAGAACCTTTGAAAAGATAATTGGAGCTGTTGCTAGTCCAAACGGAAGGGCCACAAACTTGTAATGCTTGTCTAGAAAAGAGAATCTCAGAAACTGAAAATGATATGGATGAATCGGAATATGAAGATATGCATTCTGTAAATCTATTGTGGACATATAATGCCCTTGCTGAACAAAAGGCAGAATAGTCCTTATAGTTACCATTTTGAATGTTGGTATCCTTACATAACGATTCAATATCTTTAGATCCAGAACTGGTCTGAAGGAATTCTCCTTCTTTGGTACAATGAATAGATGAGTAAAACCACAGACCCTGTTCCAGAACTGGAACTGGCACAATTACTCCAGCCAACTCCAGATCTGAAACACATTTCAGAAATGCCTGAGCCTTCACTGGATTTATTGGAATGCGAGAGAGAAAAAATCTCTCCACAGGCGGCCTTACCTTGAAACCTATTCTGTACCCTTGTGAAACAATGTTCTGAATCCAAAGACTGTGAATCGAATTGATCCAAATGTCTTTGAAAAATCGTAACCTGCCCCCTACCAGCTGTGCTGGAATGAGGGCCGCACCGTCATGTGGGCTTGGGAGCTGGTTTTGACTTTCTAAAAGGCTTGGATTTATTCCAAATTAAAGAAGGTTTCCAAACAGAAAACGTTCCTTTAGGGGAAGGGTCAGGCTTCTGTTCCTTATTCTGACGAAAGGAACGAAAACGATTAGCAGCCCTATATTTACTGTTACAGAAGCATTAGTTTTCATTGTGTACCGTTAAGTGCTATGTGACAGACCCTTCGGTCAGAACTGAAAGAGTTAACTTTGTTCAGCTTTAAGAAGCTATTTTCTAAATACAAGTTTGCTGGCATCAGCTCTAATTAAGTTTAGTGATAAACATTCCCATTGTCTAATCACCTCCGGAGTCAGACTGCTAGTTGATAAAATGGGCTGCATTGTTTTCTTGTGTGTAACTTGTTATCTGCTGAAGTAATGTAATTCTATTGTGGCCTGTCAAAGGGTGTTGTCTCTCTATCTAAATGTACCAAATGTGTGATGGGGGATTTTATGCTTCCCCCCTGGGAGTGTCCTGTGTGCATGTAACCTCAATAAAAAGCAGGCTGGGCATCCCAGTCCTGAGTTTTTGGTTGACCCTCAATCGCAGCGTTGACTCGTTTTTGTGGGCAGAAGGGTACCCTAGCTGTACTACAGCTAAGGGGGATTATTCTACATTTGCGAGACTCATATAGAATACTATGGAAAGCAGCTTCTCCCCTCTTCAGCAATAGGAATCCAGGCTACTAAGCGGTCCATCTCTCAGCGAGACTAAGGGTAACTGTAACATTTGGCCGCAGCGGTGGGATTATCCTGGATTTCCTAGGAGAGGTACAGAACGGATGGAGAGCGCTTACGAAAAATTGAAGCGCACAACCCTAAAGGATTTACTTGAAAGTAGAGGGGGGTACGCCAGCAACCGGCCGAGGAGAGAGCTGATCGCAGAATTGACCAAACTGGATCAGAGCTTCACAATGGCGGAAACACAGACCACGATTAGTGACGAAAAAAAACAGGATTGTTCGGGAGAGGCTCTCACTGTACTGGCCGAACCCCTCCATGGAATTGGTACAGCAGTTGATGGCAGAAGCGGACGAGGATATACGAAAGACTCAAGCCCACGAACTCAACCTAGCGAATGCACACCGCAATGCTGAAGCCCCGCAGGTAATCATCCCTGTCGAAAATGCTGGGAGGCCCAAGATACCCTATGCAGCATTTCGACCATTTCTAGAGAAAGGGATTGATGAATATTTGGCGGACTTCGAAAGGCAATGTGCCCTGCACCAGATTCCCAACAGAGAGTGGCCCACGATATTGTCTGGGAAACTATCCGGACGAGCCCTGGAAGCCTTTCGTACTTTGGGTGCTGAGGAAGTGACACAGTATGAGCTAGTTAAGGAGACACTGTTGCGACGGTACGCGGTAACTCCGGACACGTATCGCCGACAGTTTCGGGGCACGAAAAAGAAGCCTAACGATACCCATATGGAATGGGCGCACCAAATGCGGAGAGCGGCAAATCACTGGATGAGCGGAAGTAAAGCGGTGACTGGTGAGGAAATTTTACAATTGTTTCTCTTAGAACTTTTTTATAATGGCATGGAACAGCAAGGGAAGGAATGGCTGCGAGAAAGGCGACCTTCTACCTTAGAAGAAGCAGCCAAATTGTCCGATGAACATTATGACTCCCGTCTTCACGAACCCATGAACTACCGAGCTCCAGCACGGGTCGAACCCAGAGAGGTTTACCGTGCACCCCCCATGCTGAATTCCGAGCCCCGGTGCCCGCAGGGCCCGCCCGACACTCAGGACCACCCAATAACAGCTCTGAGTGTCCCAGACCGACTTGCCACCAATGCAACCAGGGCATTTCATGGATAGCTGCCCCCTTAATACGCACCAGACACCCAGGAATTACAATTACCCCTCCGGCCTGGGTCCTCTGTGTTCACCAAGAGGCCCCTATGGAGGAATATTTGGGGCCGCTTCACGAGGCAGACCCTGTATATGCTGCCTCAGATAACCGCCAGCACCATCGGCAGAAGGTATGGCTCGAGGAGCGATCTACCGAGGATTGAGAGACACAGGGGCTACTATCACGCTGTCATTTGGTGCCGGAGCACAAGCGATCCGGACAGACTGTGGCCGTTAGAGTGGCAGGGGGGGATGTGTACAAAATTCCAACAGCTAAAGTGCATCTTGATTGGGGAGCGGGAAAGGGGGCTGTGAACGTGGGCATAATGGATAATTTACCTGCCGAAGTACTACTGGGCAACGATTTGGGCCCCATGACTTCTGCCTATGCTCCAGTATGCAACAACGAGGCGGACCCAGTGACTACACGGGCCCAAGCCCGGATGGAGCGAGAACTCTCACCAGTGCGGGAGACACAGGTAATACCTACCCCGACCTTGCCTGACATGTTAGGCCCCATACCCTGGGACACCCCTGATGCTTTCTAAGACTGACCCGACCTTACAAAAGTACTGGGAACTAGCAGATACCGGAGGGGGCAGGGCAGATAACGAAACATTCTTATGGGAAAAAGGGAAACTATACCGCTTGACAGAGAAAAGGGGACAGCGTAGGAGACAGCTGGTAGTGCCTCACAAATACCGTCAAAAAATCCTCAAGATAGGCCACGACATCCCCTTAGCAGGCCACCTAGCCGTAACCCTACCCTACACCGCATTACTCACACGTTCTTTTGGCCAGGGGTACACGCTGACGTTAGAGTTTACTGTAATACCTGCGATGTGTGTCAACGAGTAGGAAGGCGAGGCGATCACCCTAAAGCCCATCTAGTAAATATGCCCATTGTAGTGGAACCCTTCAGCCGGGTTGCTATTGACCTAGTGGGACCACTGGCTACCCCTAGTCCCTCCGGTAAGCGCTACATTCTTACTGTAGTGGACTACGCTACCAGGTACCCAGAGGCTGTCGCCCTATCCAACATACAAGCGGATACAGTACGAATGCACTAGTACAGGTGTTCTCCCGGGGTAGGATTTCCAAAAGAAATCCTATCCGACTGAGGTACCGAATTTATGGCTGAATTGACCCAACAACTCTGGCAGGTTTGCAAAATTAAGTCCCTCCTGAGCTCCCCATACCACCCCCAGACGAACGGGCTGTGTGAGAGGTTCAATGGGACCCTCAAGCAAATGCTCAAGACGTTAACTCAGGAATACCGTGACTGGGAACGCTTCCTGCCGCACCTCCTATTTGCTTATCGGGAGGTGCCCCTGGAAACGACAGGGTTCTCTCCCTTCGAGTTGCTCTACGGAAGAAAGGTACGGGTACCCCTAAAGCTGATCCGGGAGCACTGGGAGGGAGAGATGGAGACTGACGGTGTCCCCATTGTGCCATACGTGCTGGAACTCAGGGACCGAATGGAGCAATTAGCCAAATCCGTGCAGGCTAATATCCAGTCGGCCAAGAGAAGACAGAAAGTATGGTATGATCGGGGGGCCCGAAAGAGAATCTTCACCATAGGACAAAAGGTGTTAGTACTTAAGCCAGTGAAGACAGACAAATTGCAGGCGTCCTGGCAGGGACCCTACCAGATCGTAGACAAAAGGGGAGACACCACTTATGTGATAGCTAGCTGCCACAACAACAATCTTAGAAAGACATTCCATGTAAACATGCTCAAGGAATATTTTGAGCGACCAGAGAACGTGACGGCCGTATGTTGTTCCCCTCAGGAAGACCCCGACAGTCTACCCATTCCAGACCTATTTGAACCTGAGCCACTATACCTGTGGGGAGACTCTTTTCTGATAGGAGACCGACTTAGCCCCACTGAAAGGGAGTAGCTCAACCAACTCCTACAGTCCAAACACCTCACCTTCTCCCCGAAGCCAGGGTACACTACTTTAACCACCCACCAGGTAGATACTCCGGGACAAACTCCCTTGCGCCAGGCTCCGTACCGAATCCCCGAAGCAGTTAGGACAGGAATGAAGAAGGAGATCGATGAGATGCTCCAACTCAGGGTAATTGAGCCCTCCGATAGTCCCTGGGCCTCCCCAGTTGTCTTGGTGCCCAAGAAAGATGGGACAACCCGGTTCTGCGTAGACTATCGGAGGCTCAATGAAAAGACCATGACGGACGCTTACCCTATGCCCAGGGTAGACGAGCTACTCGATCGTATAGCCAGGGGAAATTACCTGACCTCTGCAAAGGTTACTGGCAGATTCCCCTGGCCCCGGAGGCTATCCCCAAGTCGGCATTCGTCACCCCATTCGGCTTATATCAGTTTAGGGTAATGCCGTTTGGGATGAAGAATGCCCCAGCTGCATTCCAGTGCTTGGTGGATAGGCTCCTGGATGGCTTCCAGAGTTTTGCTTGCGCCTACCTGGACGACATAGCGATCCACAGTGAGTCCTGGGAGGACCACTTAGCTCACGTAGGAATGGTTCTGGATCAGATCTGGGCTGCTGGCATGACTCTGAAGCCAGAAAAATGCCACTTTGGGATGGCCGAGGTACAGTACCTGGGTCACCGGGTGGGGTGTGGAAAGCAGCGACCAATTGGCCCACCCCCATCACTAAGACTCAGGTCCTAGCCTTCCTGGGCATGGCACTATAGACGGTTCGTACCAGACTACAGCACACTTGCCAAACCCCTGACTGACTTGACCAAGAAGAACTTACCTCGACAGGTCCTGTGGTCTCCCCACTGTGAAACGGCTTTCCAGGCTCTCAAAAATGCTCTAATTAACGCTCCTGTCTTGGCGGCCCCAGCCCTTAAAAAACGTTTTATCGTCCATACAGATGCTTTCATGTTCGGGCTGGGAGCCGTCCTCAGCCAAGTAGGCGAAGACGGAGGGGAGCATCCAGTTGCCTACATCAGCCGGAAGCTCCTGCCCCGCGAAGTCAGCTATGCAGCGGTCGAAAAGGAGTGCTTGGCTTTGGTGTGGGAATTAAAGAAATTGACTCCCTATTTATATGGGCAGGAGTTCACTCTGGTCACCGACCATAACCTGTTGGTGTGGCTGAACCGGGACTCTGGAGATAACGGCAGGCTATTACGTTGGAGTTTATCGTTGCAACCCTTCAATTTCACCATTACTTACAGACCTGGGAAACAGAATGGCAACCCCGACGGGTTGTCCAGACAAACCGACCTCAGCCCCGCATAACCAGCGGTCTGGACAGCCTTAGTCTGCCCCGAAAAGGGGTCACACCGTGTCTGCCAGAGTGTTCCACAGAAAGGGAACACTGTTACAGAAGCATTAGTTTTCATTGTGTACCGTTAAGTGCTATGTGACAGACCCTTCGGTCAGAACTGAAAGAGTTAACTTTGTTCAGCTTTAAGAAGCTATTTTCTAAATACAAGTTTGCTGGCATCAGCTCTAATTAAGTTTAGTGATAAACATTCCCATTGTCTAATCACCTCCGGAGTCAGACTGCTAGTTGATAAGATGGGCTGCATTGTTTTCTTGTGTGTAACTTGTTATCTGCTGAAGTAATGTAATTCTATTGTGGCCTGTCAAAGGGCGTTGTCTCTATATCTAAATGTACCAAATGTGTGATGGGGGATTTTATGCTTCCCCCCTGGGAGTGTCCTGTGTGCATGTAACCTCAATAAAAAGCAGGCTGGGCATTCCAGTCCTGAGTTTTTGGTTGACCCTCAATCGCAGCGTTGACTCGTTTTTGTGGGCAGAAGGGTACCCTAGCTGTACTACAGCTAAGGGGGATTATTCTACATTTGCGAGACGCATATAGAATACTATGGAAAGCAGCTTCTCCCCTCTTCAGCAATAGGAATCCAGGCTACTAAGCGGTCCATCTCTCAGCGAGACTAAGGGTAACCGTAACATTTACCTTTAGATTTTTTGTCCTGAGGCAAAAAAGTTCCTTTCCCACCCAGTAACAGTTGAAATAATAGAATCCAATTGGGAACCAAATAGTTTATTACCTTGGAAAGAAAGAGAAAGCAAAGTTGACTTAGAAGACATATCTGCATTCCAAGTTTTAAGCCATAAAGCTCTTCTAGCTAAAATAGCTAAAGACATATACCTGACATCAACTCTAATGATATCAAAGATGGCATCACAAATAAAGTTATTAGCATGTTGAAGAAGTTTAACAATGCTATGAGTATTATGGTCTGATACTTGTTGTGCTAAAGCCTCCAACCAAAAAGTGGAAGCGGCAGCAACATCAGCCAAGGAAATAGCAGGCCTAAGAAGATTACCTGAACATAAATAAGCTTTCCTTAGAAAGGATTCAATCTTCCTATCTAAAGGATCCTTAAAGGAAGTACTATCTGCTGTAGGAATAGTAGTACGTTTAGCAAGAGTAGTGATAGCCCCATCAACTTTAGGGATTTTGTCCCAAAACTCTAATCTGTCAGATGGCACAGGATACAATTTCTTAAACCTTTGAGAAGGAGTAAATGAAGTACCCAGATTATTTCAATCCCTAGAAATTACTTCAGAAATAGCATCAGGGACAGAAAAAACTTCTGGAATAACTATAGCACAAACTTACTTCACCACCTCCACGGGAGGCAAAGTTTGTAAAACTCAATTGTGGGTGTGGTGAGGGGTGTATTTGTAGGCATTTTGAGGTTTGGGAAACTTTGCCCCTCCTGGTAGGAATGTATATCCCATACGTCACTAGCTCATGGACTCTTGCTAATTACATGAAAGAAATGAGGGGTTCTGTTGAAACCAAACCACGGTCAGGTAGACCAACTAAAATTTCAGCCACAACTGCCAGGAAAATTGTTCGGGATGCAAAGACAAACCCACAAATACCAGGCAACTCCTCTCTGAACAAGGAACACTGCAACCCCAGACGATCGTTTCTGCCTTTATTGGGCCTCGTCAGTGAGGTGTAGCCATATTCCTCTAAGCACACTGAGCAAGGAGTCCATGTCTGGTTTCCCCTTTTTCCCATAGGGAGACTAAATACACACCTCACTGTAGCTACACCTCACTGACGAGGCCCAATGAAGGCCGAAAAGATCGTCTGGGGTTGCTGTGTTCCTTGTTAAGAGAGGAATTGCCTGGAATTTCAGCACTGGACTGACCTAATAGGCGGGATCAGACTGATATTCTACAGGAAAGTTCTTCTCTATGAAAAGCATTGCTAGGCTAAAAAAAAGCTGCACCCAGGTGGTAAATCACCATAGAACAGGCTAACAATAGTATTGAGCCAGCTGTTCATTCCTGTGAGTGTGCTTCTCTCTGTGTGTATTTAGTCTCCCTATTGGAACGAAGGAGAAACCAGAAGTGGACTCCTTGCACAGTGTGCTTAGAGGAATATGGCTACACCTCACTGACGAGGCCTAATGAAGGCCGAAATGATCGTCTGGGGTTGCTGTGTTCCTTGTTAAGAGAGGAATTGCCTGGTATTTCGGGGCTGGACTGACCGTAATAGGCGGGATCAGACTGATATACTACAGGAAAGTTCTTCTCTGTGAAAAGCATTACTGGGCTAAAAAAAGCTGCACCCAGGTGGTAAATCGCCATAGAACAGGCTAACAATAGTATTGAGCCAGTTGTTCGTTCCTGTGAGTGTGCTTCTCTCTGTGTGTATTTAGTCTCCCTATGGGAAAAAAGGGGAAACCAGACGTGGACTCCTTGCTCAGTGTGCTTAGAGGAATATGGCTACACCTCACTGACGAGGCCCAATGAAGGCCGAAACGATCGTCTGCTGTTGCTGTGTTCCTTGTTAAGAGAGGAATTGCCTGGGATTTCTGCGCTGGACTGACCGCAATAGGCGGGATCAGACTGATATTCTACAGAAAAGTTCTTCTCTGTGAAAAGCATTACTGGGCTAAAAAAAGCTGCACCCAGGTGGTAAATCGCCATAGAACAGGCTAACAATAGTATTGAGCCAGTTGTTCGTTCCTGTGAGTGTGCGTGTGTGTGTGTGTGTATATACAGGGAGTGCAGAATTATTAGGCAAGTTGTATTTTTGAGGATTAATTTTATTATTGAACAACAACCATGTTCTCAATGAACCCAAAAAACTCATTAATATCAAAGCTGAATAGTTTTGGAAGTAGTTTTTAGTTTGTTTTTAGTTATAGCTATTTTAGGGGGATATCTGTGTGTTCAGGTGATTATTACTGTGCATAATTATTAGGCAACTTAACAAAAAACAAATATATACCCATTTCAATTATTTATTTTTACCAGTGAAACCAATATAACATCTCAACATTCACAAATATACATTTCTGACATTCAAAAACAAAACAAAAACAAATCAGTGACCAATATAGCCACCTTTCTTTGCAAGGACACTCAAAAGCCTGCCATCCATGGATTCTGTCAGTTGTTTGATCTGTTCACCATCAACATTGCGTGCAGCAGCAACCACAGCCTCCCAGACACTGTTCAGAGAGGTGTACTGTTTTCCCTCCTTGTAAATCTCACATTTGATGATGGACCACAGGTTCTCAATGGGGTTCAGATCAGGTGAACAAGGAGGCCATGTCATTAGATTTTCTTCTTTTATACCCTTTCTTGCCAGCCACGCTGTGGAGTACTTGGACGCGTGTGATGGAGCATTGTCCTGCATGAAAATCATGTTTTTCTTGAAGGATGCAGACTTCTTCCTGTACTACTGCTTGAAGAAGGTGTCTTCCAGAAACTGGCAGTAGGACTGGGAGTTGAGCTTGACTCCATCCTCAACCCGAAAAGGCCCCACAAGCTCATCTTTGATGATACCAGCCCAAACCAGTACTCCACCTCCACCTTGCTGGCGTCTGAGTCGGACTGGAGCTCTCTGCCCTTTACCAATCCAGCCACGGGCCCATTCATCTGGCCCATCAAGACTCACTCTCATTTCATCAGTCCATAAAACCTTAGAAAAATCAGTCTTGAGATATTTCTTGGCCCAGTCTTGACGTTTCAGCTTGTGTGTCTTGTTCAGTGGTGGTCGTCTTTCAGCCTTTCTTACCTTGGCCATGTCTCTGAGTATTGCACACCTTGTGCTTTTGGGCACTCCAGTGATGTTGCAGCTCTGAAATATGGCCAAACTGGTGGCAAGTGGCATCTTGGCAGCTGCACGCTTGACTTTTCTCAGGTCATGGGCAGTTATTTTGCGCCTTGGTTTTTCCACACGCTTCTTGCGACCCTGTTGACTATTTTGAATGAAACGCTTGATTGTTCGATGATCACGCTTCAGAAGCTTTGCAATTTTAAGAGTGCTGCATCCCTCTGCAAGATATCTCACTATTTTTTACTTTTCTGAGCCTGTCAAGTCCTTCTTTTGACCCATTTTGCCAAAGGAAAGGAAGTTGCCTAATAATTATGCACACCTGATATAGGGTGTTGATGTCATTAGACCACACCCCTTCTCATTACAGAGATGCACATCACCTAATATGCTTAATTGGTAGTAGGCTTTCGAGCCTATACAGCTTGGAGTAAGACAATATGGATAAAGAGGATGATGTGGTCAAAATACTCATTTGCCTAATAATTCTGCACTCCCTGTATATATATATATATACATATATATATATATATATATATATATATATATATATATACACATATATATATATATACACACCTAAAAGATATATCCGCGCTAAAACAGCCCACAATTTCCTATTTAAATATATTAATAATATTAATAATTAAGTATATTGAAGATATTGAACAAATAACATATATATATATATATATATATATATATATATATATATATATAAGAGGGAAGACTTTTCAACATCCACATACGAACAAACGTTACACTATTCGTCATCGACTGACCTGCACTAGCACACATGTCATTTACATGCTGATTTGCCCATGTTCCCTGGTGTACATTGGGAAAACTGTCACAAGCTTCAGAGATAGGATGGCAAACCATCAATGTGCCATCCGCGAAGCATTAAAATCGGGTGATTCAGATCAACCTGTAGCTCGCCATTTCGCACAACACAGACATAGTGTCTCGAGTATGAAAACGATGGTCATAGACCACATTCCACCATTACCAAGAGGTGGCAACAGAGCAAATCGATTGCTCCAGAGAGAAACCAAATGGATTCACATGCTGGACACGGTCATACCAAAGGGATTGAACACTAATCTGGACTTTGGACCATTCTACACTAAATAACCCATAAACTGAACATGGACATATACTTTGATCTACCACCCCAATGTGGAAGAATATATTCCAGGAATCCACATGAATCTTCATTCTAGTGGGTACACACTGGTTTCTATCTATTCCAATCAGGCATGAAGGAGATGGTTTTTTATGTATCAAAAATATGTACAAGAATAGAGTCAAGTGTACACATTAAAGATAATGATTCATTAAGAAATATAATGGTAACTATGTCAGGCAGGGATTGCAAACTATTAGCATAGGGGACATTTGCTAAACTGTTACACTGTTTTTAATTTTGTCTACATTCAATGTGTCCCTTTATTTCTGGGCTGTTATGTGTGGGGATGGTATTGATCGCGGTTAAACCACTTGTGGATTTTTAATTGAAAGGCACTGTTGTGCTTCATATGAAGTTTATCTTCATCCTCAAGCTGTCATATCGTTCGATGCCCATCTGAACTCATACGCCTTATACTGGGACTAACACAGTCTGTTGGTGTTTATGTTTGTTTCCTGGCTGTAGGTTCCCATGACAACCGCCTGCTGATTGGCCTATACGATAGGGCTATAGTCACGCTGTTGCGTGATGACAACAGTAGGAGCGGCTAAGAAACATACCGTAGTGTGTTTACAAGCGGTTGCCATGGAGACACATAGCCAATTGGAAGCGAATGACGTCTCACGCTCACGTCTGAGCGCGATGACGTCAGGGGGGAGATGGAGGAACTGCAGGAGCGGGAAGATGTGAATATGAATGGGTATATAAGGTTGTATATAGATGTATGTTGTTAGCGATTTTCTACTTTGGGAACATGATTGTCCTATATTGTTGATGTTAGCAGAACATTTGACAAAGATGTCATAACGACATCGAAACGTTATGGATGTATTTGCTTTTTACACATATGAATTAAAAGTTGTTTTTTACTAAGACCAGTGAGTGCCTTCTTGCAAACGAGGAATGGATACAATTTATGTGAAGTGCACCCTGGCAGTTGTGGTAATGTAAGACTGTGCTTATCTCTTTTTGGAGGATATTTGTATTTTGATTTTTGGGATGAGGCACTCCACTTTTTGAATAAGATGTTTATGATATAATTGAAAGTGTTATCAGAGAGAAGAAATCACTAACACTGTTTGGCTCATTTTACCTGTGCTTGTTTGCAAACCCTGACAGACATTCACTTCAACATGGCAACCAGTATACCGGATATGGAGAATCTTTATATGGATGAGGACTTTAATACAGAGGCTCTAGGATTCACAGATGAAGACGCCGAAAGAATAAGAGTTTTGGATGACCTGAGTGAGTTAAGGGGAGATACCCCTATAAATATATACCATAAATTGTTACATTTGAGAAAAAAAGAGATAGACTACCACTTACATGCAGTGTACCTCTCGGGGTATCACCGTAAAAAATATATACCAAGGGGCTTCAGAATAAAAAATGTACCTACACTAGGCCGCCAGAATATGGAGTTCTGCAGAAAGTGGTGTGCAATATTGAATAAGTGCTCCTATGACTTATTACTTTTAGTCATAGAGGAGGTCAGCAGACTGGAAGCAAAAATCAAAGTGGAAATTGAAACCACCAAGCTGCAGAACTACCAGATTATGGTAGAAAATCTAATTTAATTAGATTTTCTAAATTGGTTATGGAATTTACTATTTTTTGTGTAGTTAGGAGTACATATGGTTTTATTAACTCTACACATTTTGATTAATATGATTAATTGTTATAAATATGTTCACTGATGATGTTTTTTTCTAGGTGCAATTTTTTCTATGTGCAATTTTATCTGTGATTGATTATACTAACATTAAGAAATTAGCCTTTTTATAAATAATTTAATAATTAATTTTCTAATGAACCAATTTGGATGTGTTTAAAGTTTTTAAAGTGTTGTTAGGTTTTTTATTAATGTGATCAATTTTTATGTGTATTATATGTATTGCATTTAAATGTTACCTAAATGCTAATTCATGGTAAAATTGTAATTGTTGGAATGTGCTATATTGGCCAATAGAGGGCGCTCCCACCTAAGATATAAAAGAAAGTCTGATTATTCTAACCGCATTCCGTTTGAACTGAACATTTGTATCACCCTTGAAAAAGTTCGGCCGAGATCCGAACGAAACGCGTAGGGATATTGTTCTTTGGGACTACTTTGCTATCACCTGCTGTATGACTGTAAGGCCAGAGAAAGGATCCATCAGAGGGGGACTCTCCAATCCAGCTCCACACTGACGTCAGACGCCGAGTCAGGTTTTGCCGGCTTGGTTATTCCATCGTAGACGGATCAGTTTGTTTGTTGAGCAGGACTCTGACTTGTGCCGCTGTACACCGGATGTGTTTGTAATCCAGACGATCATTTCTACTTACCTGAGTGTAAGTTTTTATGTTCATTTGTTTTATTTACTTTAATAAATTAATCAAGCTTGGTTCTTTTTGCGCTTCTTTCTACTCCCTTGTTATATATATATATATATATATATATATATACACACATATATATATATACACACTCTATATATATATATATATATATATATATACACTATATATATATATATACACACACACACACATATATATATATATATATATATATACACACAATTTTTATTTTAACCGCTGCTCCTCTATATATATATATGATATTAGAGTTTTAAGCATCATGTTCCTTAAAAATAAAATGATATCCTTTCAAACAATCGGAGACCTAACATATCATATAACCCTCATCAGTTATACGATCTTAATATTTCTATACTTGTAGAGATCCTTAGCACTGTTTCTGACAAGCAGAGTCAACCTGAATAAGATGAACATCCCCCCCCAGCTACAATATCCGCTGCTTATGTTTCCCCTTCTCATTGTGAAATAGGATTTGCGTTTCTTTAACAGCGTCTTCAGAGCTTTTATTTGGAAGGTAGAAAATATGGTAATTCATCAAAAAAACTTAATAGGGGCTATGTAGATCGGGGTCTAAGCTTACTCGAACTCTGCCTTTACAATTGGGCAGCTTTATTATGCCTAGCCAAGGATTGGCAATTGGAAACAAACCACTTCTGTGATGTAGATCTCGAAAGTGTAGCTTTGAAATATTGACCTTATATATTATGTGCAAACTCCGAGGGACTCCCTAAGGATATATGGTTAAGCATTCTTTATGGGGATATTTTACGTGCATTGCCCTCATCTCATAGGTATTAGATCACATTCAGGGTCTGTGGTACGTTACATTCCAATCCAAGGTAATTGTAATTTTCCTAAAGGAGAGGAAACTTTGCCATTTAAAATATGGTTAGGAAAGGGCATCCACGCTGTGGAGATGCCCTGGGGATCCCATATCACAGAAGAAACTTTGGGATGGATGAAGATATATATAAAACAGCGCTTGGACTTAAAATACTTTTGCCTCTCTCTATGAACCCCCTTCCTGGTCACGAAATTAAAATGAATTGTAGTTGAGAGTGGCGCTACTAAAAGCTAAAAAGTATTAAAAACTAGGATATGAAATAAATATGTTACCTACTGATTTTATGTATATATTTTACCCAAATTAATAAAAAATCAAATTTCCTTAAAAAAATACGTATACCTCTGATAGATTATGAATTTAGAAAAAACACAAATGTTCTATTCATATAAATTTCAAATACATTTTAGTATAATCAAAAGTTTTTATTAAATTACAATCATATGCTAAGAATAAACTAAAATTTATCAGATAAAATACACAGCTGTATATCTATATATATAAAATATTTCACTAATGACTCACAAAGTAAAAACAGATATTAATGTGATAAAATATGGATGAGAGAGCCCAGATATTTTTGAGTCTTTCCTAGTAAAGTAACGATGTCCACAAATATTACTTAGAGATGTGGTCTGTATATTGAAACAAAAGGATTTGTTGAATTTGTTGAAAAGATCCTTTTAGTACTATAATTGTTTCAAACAGTTCATATAGTGTCCAAGTTCAATTGAGAAAGTATCAAAGCACAGATGATTAGGGTGGCAGAATTCCCGAATAAATGTTAAAAATCCAGTGTTTAGCAGGGCAACAGTCTTGCTTGTGTGTTATTTACAGTAGACTTAAATGACACTTTATGAGGTATATAACTTTAAGAGGTGTATCTTAGCCGCTATATAAGTGGTCTTACCTCCTCCTTCACGAGTTAACCCCGCTTCATGGGTGGTCTTACCTATTTATGAATGGATTTGAAGTCTCTAGGCTTACCGGTCTTTTTAGTTTGGGTAAGCGTAGCGATGCAGCGATTCGGTTTTCTTCAGCTTGCGCAAGCTCTCCTATAAACCGATAGCTTCTTCACCTGCTCTTAGTACACTGGTGTACGCAGGTGTAGATCTGTGTGAGGTCCGTTAATCTTCCTGCACTTGAAAAAGCCCGGAACGCGGGTGAAACGCGTAGAAAACTGTGATAAAAAGTTGTATTACAAGGAATCCCTTTGCCAACCCAGACTGTGGAACCCATTACAAAAAGGTGTATTATCATACTGGTCGGAGCTAAAGAAACCAATCACCTGTCTGGAACCTGCGTACAAAGAGTACTAAGTGCAGGAAGATTAACGGAGACTTCAAATCCATTCATAAATAGGTAAGACCACCCATGAAGCGGGGTTAACTCGTGAAGGAGGAGGTAAGACCACTTATATAGCGGCTAAGATACACCTCTTAAAGTTATATACCTCATAAAGTGTCATTTAAGTCTACTGTAAATAACACACAAGCAAGACTGTTGCCCTGCTAAACACTGGATTTTTAACATTTATTCGGGAATTCTGCCACCCTAATCATCTGTGCTTTGATACTTTCTCAATTGAACTTGGACACTATATGAACTGTTTGAAACAATTATAGTACTAAAAGGATCTTTTCAACAAATTCAACAAATCCTTTTGTTTCAATATACAGACCACATCTCTAAGTAATATTTGTGGACATCGTTACTTTACTAGGAAAGACTCAAAAATATCTGGGCTCTCTCATCCATATTTTATCACATTAATATCTGTTTTTACTTTGTGAGTCATTAGTGAAATATTTTATATATATAGATATACAGCTGTGTATTTTATCTGATAAATTTTAGTTTATTCTTAGCATATGATTGTAATTTAATAAAAACTTTTGATTATACTAAAATGTATTTGAAATTTATATGAATAGAACATTTGTGTTTTTTCTAAATTCATAATCTATCAGAGGTATACGTATTTTTTTAAGGAAATTTGATTTTTTATTAATTTGGGTAAAATATATACATAAAATCAGTAGGTAACATATTTATTTCATATCCTAGTTTTTAATACTTTTTAGCTTTTAGTAGCGCCACTCTCAACTACAATTCATTTTGATCCCATATCACACACACATTTAAAACATACAGAGAACTTTCTACCCCTTTTTCTTTAGAGCATATTGCTTATAGATTTGGAAGATTGTCCTTCTCAGAATTTTACTTAGTAATAAATAAACAAAACACGGATAAACAACTCTATGATTTAGTAGAAAACTGTGATGTCCGCTTACATGGTCTAGTAGCCTTAGACAGAATTAAAAATAGTTTGGAGAATGCTATGTAGACCACACCCTCTGCAGAATTAAAAGAAATGCCAATCCAAATTCTCTATAGAGATGTTATGACTTCAAATCACCTCTAAAAGTAGGAGAGATTGTACGAACAAAATGAAATGTGAAATGT
The DNA here is from genome assembly GCF_027579735.1 of Bombina bombina. Taxonomy (NCBI): domain Eukaryota; kingdom Metazoa; phylum Chordata; class Amphibia; order Anura; family Bombinatoridae; genus Bombina; species Bombina bombina. Next base: position 539,464,343 of record NC_069502.1, on the reverse strand, counting down.
ACATGAACATGACCCCACCTTCATAAACGATTTTTGGAAATGCCCAAAGATCACTTATACACCATGAGTGTATGAGCTAGATTGGGTTAAAGATGTGGCACAATACCACCCTATTTGGTCTCTAATTGTATTACTGACACGTACAATTATTTTTTAAAAACTAAAAACTAACCATAGCCCCCCTCAATAGCAGCTTTAAAGAGAAGAATGACATAAAAATACATTTTTTAACAAATTTACCCTAGATCAGATGTCAACTGTAGGCTCAGTTCTCTCTTTAAAAAGTGGAAGTGGAATATAAAAACAGATATTGCAACTCAAAAGCACCTTTTAACAACTCTGACACTAGGGCAGCTGTGGAGCTGACCGATGTCAGTTAAGTTGGTGTCTAGTGGACAGGGCAGGAGAGAGAGGAGTGAGAGTACTAGGTGTTCATAGTTTTTTCTCTTTTCTTCTTCCCCTACTTATATGGCAGCAAACTCAAGTTAAAAGGCTCCTTTCTCTATCTTGTACAACTCTAGCATACCATATTCATATTCTCAAGGCTGATCTATTGAGTTTAAGCTTACAGTTTAGATCTTGTGTTAAGTTTGGTTTTTTATATTTAAAATATAAACCATATATTAATATAAGAAATGCTAACACAAGTTTTATTTCATTTTCAAAGAAATATGCTCCGTGATCTGCACATCACCACAACAAATCTGTATTACAAATATTTATAAACCTGAATGTACTAGTCATGTTACTTCATCAACTATATGTTAAAACTATCTGAGAAATGCCAACGTAAGGATTATTGCTGAACAATAAAGCTTGTGTTACAGTTGCATATTACAGTTCAACTTGGTTCTCAAAGAAAAGTGCACATTACGATTACAATTATTTATGTTCCTAAATGTCTGTCACATAACCTTATCAACCATATATAATTTTCTCAATAAAGAGTTATAAAAAAAATATGGCAAGGGGGCTACTCTCATATACTGGGATTTTCATCTTTCTACCAGTTAGCTTTTTTCTATAATTACCTGCACAGTTAGCAAAAATTGGCCTACAGGAAGATCTTGTTTCTACATTAAAATGACATACTAGCCTTTTAAGGTTTGGAGGTATATAAGGATATATACTGTGTAGGAGGTGAAAGAAACTGTGTGCAATCACAGCAATTAAGTGATAGGTACTACATCTACTAAAGAGGACCAACGCAACATGACATTATGAACTTTGTTCCAGATGCACTTGCATCAAGCCAAAAAAGGATGGAAAATGATATTATATAATAAATATATTGAAATGCTAGTGCACATATTTATTAGTAATTGTAGCCAACATCCAGTGATATCTAAAGACATCTGTATGTTGTTATCCTTTATTTCAGCCATCCTTTAAGAAAATGAAAGCATAAAAGAACACTTTACATAGAAATATTATTAGCCAATACAGAGCTTTAGGGGTTCTTTCTTGGCCAATTTACCAGCTGAAGTACTTTAGCTAAATCTCAGCCATTTCTCTTTATGGTTCTTGCAAATTATTTTTCGGCATGATGTTCATATGTCAGCATAGTTAAACAGAAGCCTCTATAAAAGCTTGCAATGTATTTGTTCTTAGCTATAAAGTGCATTCTGCAGTACATTACTTTTTTAATTACAAAAGTAGTTTACTTCTAATCTACAGTGAATACTGTACCAAATTCGTAGACAAAGAATTATAATCTTGAATGAATTAATCTTTTTTTTAAAAAATTCTAGATTAGCCTTTCTGAGTTTAAATATGTGGAAAATCTTAGCAGACTTTAATTAAGTAATATAATACCTTCCATGATAGGGATGAAAAGGATTGCTAGTGAAGGGTTGTATACACTACAAAAGGAAGAAGAGGGAGGGGTAATTACGTTATGGCTCGCTAAAAAGTCACAGATCAGGATCTGAAACAGAGTTACTGCAGCTGAATACAACTCTAATTTTATAATGTCTTATTAAAGCTTTCAATAATAATTACCGTTTTGAAGTCATAAGATAAAATAAGCACATTTCTATATAAAATATCTTATAAAGGACTTTGCTCACATTTTATGTTAAGAGGTTGTTATGGCCCTAATAGGGAGAACATTTTTTTAAAAAATATTAAAGGTCCAAAATATAACTATTAACATTAATAATTAAATATATATATATACTTAAAGCGACATCATCTCCATGAAGGGACATCATCTAAACACGTTGACATTGTATTTTGCTTTAAAAATATGACATAAATGATGTTTACAGTTTAATTTTGTACTTTCTAATGCTTATTGGCTGATACATACATCTAACGCTCATTGGCTGATTAAAGAAGCCAATAAGGATTACCAGAAAATACACAAATCATACCACTTTATTCATTTAAATTTAAAAAACGTTATTTCACATTTTTTTCAGGCAAGAAAAATATATTTTATCAATTTTAAATGTTGTTCTTTCATATCTATTATTGTGTTTACTTATTTTTCAAAACAATTTCTCATTTAAATAGGATAGCTTCTAAAAAATTGTGACCATGTTGCGCTTTAGAATTTGTTGTCTTTTACAGCTAAGACCACAATGCATCTACAACCATATAAAGTAATTTATTTGGCCTAAGGTCAAAACTATTGCAATTGTTTGGCTGTATGTGCCACAAGCTGGCAAAGTTACAAAAATGTCCATAGGTGCAGGTCAGTCATGAATAAGTTATGCAATAACATTTCCCATTAAGGGCCAGATTATGAGTAGAGTGCTAAATTGCGCTTACACAAGAGCAATATTTGCACGCAATAGTGCACTGGTATTTTAAGTAAGATGCAATGCGAACAACACTACACTTAATTTGGGGGGCCATTGGGGGCCATTTTGAAAATGAACCAGAGGTCTGACCTCTGGTTAATTTTCGGAGTACTATTTAATACTACAAGCTTGCGTTAGAATTAACCAGCCACTTGTAATAGCTGGTAATTTATTGTGCGCTGTAAACGGGCGAATTTACCCGTTCACGGGTGCACGATTAATTAGCGCTCCACTTATAATCTAGCCCTAAGTGATATAATTGTAACATTTTTGGAATACTTTAATAGCACAAACTATCAATATTGAACACAACTTACTCCAATACATGTGTGTGATGTAAACATTAAAGTAAGACTGTAATAAGGTCATGAGTTTAGCAAATACTACTCAGAGAATAGCAACTCACTAATAATTTTGTATCCTAAAACAATCCTACTAACACTATGCGCGTAAGCAAGTAAGTCACAAATGTCCATTTCATTTTGCAGGACATTATAAAAACAACCAAACTACAGGCATTTAATATACCCACATTTACTAAACAAACTGCATGTTCTGTTAATCAACACATTTGTATAGATCTTTCCTAAGGTTCAATATTAATTGATCCTCCCCCACATACAGCTAATGTGTACCCAATAGAACCCGTTTACATTTTATTTTCCTTTAAATACTTTTACCAAATATATTTCTTTAATTAACAAAGAATAACAGTTTTCTTTTTTGTAATAAGAAAATAATGCTCAAAATACATTATGAAATGTCCTTTTTCCCATAAAATATTTTGTTTAAATACTTCTATCAAAATTTTTTTTTATTTAAAGAACCTAAGAAAGGAATAGAATAGTAGTTTTTTTTTTGTTGGGTTTTTTTTGTTGGTTTTTTTTTAATGAAAAAAATAAGGTTAGAAAAATGACACCATTTCATTTCCCTTTATATTTCTGTAGTTATATTAAAAATGAAATACTGTAAATCTTAGTATCACCACTTTTTTCTTTGAAGTGTAGATCTTACAAATTTCATCCTTTTTTGTATATATACATTGGACATCTGGTATAATTATTTTGCCAGTTGTTATGTGTATGTTTGTGTGCAGAGGCCAAATAGCAGAAAAAAATATTGTAAAGCTACATTATATACAACTACTTATAAGAAGAAGAAAAAAAAAAAAAGAAAAAAAAGGACCCAAAAGGGAGATAATCAGTTTGATGTATTTTCAATAGCGAAAAAAAGACACCAAGCTGACTGGAAACGGTAAAATAAAAGTAATAAAATAACGTATGGAACAAAGTTTCAGGCAGATCTCTTCAATTACTTCATAATGGAATATTTTATAGAATGCAACTGAGATTTCTCTATTATTTTCTGTCTTATTAACATACATAAAAAGTGCCTTTGCTAATTTTGCTTGTGATAAATAGTCCGAAATATCCAAAAGAACCGTTCTGTTTGTACATGCACATATGTCTTTAGGCGTGTTTCCACTATGCTACAATCACAACACAATGCTTTGCAAATATCAGTATTTAGAATATGTATCATGTTCCAGCTAAAAGTGAGTATTTCAAAATCTATTACAAAGCTTAGCTGGTGACAGATTTCTCAAGGGTTTATAAAAACAACTTTCACAGTTCTATTTGTGTGACGTGACACCCCAGAAACAGAAAAGTTATATATATATACATACACACATATATATATATATATATATATATATATATATATATATATAAAGAAATAAAAAAGAAGCATCTTTTTTGCCCCTTTTTACATTTGACAACACAAAATATATAATAAGCTAATATAATTTAAATATATTTATAAAATAACTAAAGGCTTATGCACATATTTTAAGTTATACATAACATTTGTATTCCCTAGTAAAAATTTCCTTTTCTAGTAATTACAAACAAAAATAAACCCTGATGGTAAGCTCATACATATATAAGATACAGTTTAGTTTGCCTTTAATATATTTTCAAAATGTTGGTATTATAAATCTTGTTATATCCATAAATCCATGAAAAAAATATATTTCTTAGTCATAACCATTTATAAATAGTATTTGAAACAATAAAAGATGGTGAAACTGCACAAACTCCTCATGGTATCCGGAAAAAAAAACTACATTTTGCAGTGACACTCACTGAGCAATGTTGCCTACTTGTCTATATAAATATTTTTTTCTTATATTTTCTTGTATTAATGTGCTCCTTGAAATGTCACGGGTAGTAAATCAAGTCTATCGACGGAATTTCAAAATCCTGCCAAATGTTTTTTAGTTTGATCAGTATAATTAACGGCCCTAGCATAACAAACATTATAAATTTGATAGATAGATAGATAGATAGAACAAATTATGGTTTATAAAAAAAATGTGAAACAATGCAAATAGTTTATCATCTCATAAAATCTCAGTTATAATGTATATTCAAAAATATATGTTTTAGGAATTTCTGGGACAGATTAAGAAGGTATAGAAGAAATAATAATCTGACTGGAAAAACTAGTAAAAGTATTTTAAACAACCAAAATTAAAATAAATTGAGAAACAAATCCAACAATTTTAAATTCTACCCAGACACAATAAAATAAATAATTTTAGCTATAATGCCTGTAATTACATTTACACATTGCAGACATGTTTAGAAAATACAGTTTGAAAATAAAAAACTTTAATTGTATAATTAAATCAAACTTTAAACATTGTATTTTAAACGTGAAGAAGAAAAAGAAGAAAATAGTGGAGTTTTGCTATAAAGCAGTAATTTCACAAGTTTGTTTTAGTCTGAGGAGACTGTACTAGCCACATAAAAGAAGTGATCTTACATTTTGGTTTATGTTATTTTTTTGTGAGAACAGGGGAAATGCTAAAAATGGAACTCCCAAGAGCTAGTGCATGCACACTTTCCAAGTCAAACTCCTAAGGATGCCAACCACTGCCCGCTGTTGAACTGAAGCTGGTATTTATTCATCACACCACAAAAGAACAGAAACCATTTTTTTTTATGAAAAACAATTAAACTTTACCTGAACATTATTCATGTACAAGAATAATCTTTTTTTTTTCTTCAATTAAAATAGCAATATTAGACAGCAGATGTTTTTGACTTTTACAACAAACAAACAAGGCGGCAGAATGATTGTTTTGCTTGTACTAGTCCTGGGGAGACCTCTAGTGGATTATAGGTTAATATAACAGAGAAATACAGTCCAGTATTATTTAGCTTTGCATAACACAGACAGCGGGGGTTGTTTTCGTTTTTTGTTTTGTTTTTTTCTTTAGATAATAGTTGGCACATATACCAGAAAATTAAGAGTCACATCAATAAGGAGGATTATGGGAGGATATATGGGGCAGCTGCAAGCCACACTGGCAAAATGTTGCCGTATCAAAAATGTATGGAATATATATGCAATGTTGTAAAATTCCTAAGATGGCAATATTATGAGAGTTGATGTTTTTACCATTTAACCCTTTGAATTTATGTGAGAGCTGCATTGCATTTTGAGCCCTGACATCGAAAGAATTAACCAAATCTGAAAGCCTATTCAAAATCACTAACACTAAAAAAGAGTTAAATAAATTTGTGTAAAAATTGCGCTTTGTCCCATGCTCCATAGAAAGACCAAAAAAGCAATTCCATAACCTGCAAAAAAATGACCATCAAATAGCTGGTAAAGACAATTAAGGAGTTAACTAAAACCTTATCCATGATCCTAAAATCAACATTAGCGTTAGGCGGCACTTATTAAATACCAGGAGATTACAGTAGGATGTTGGCTGTTTAATAAGGCTGTGTGGACGCAGCATATGTGAATGTAACAAAATAATGAGACTGTGAAAGGATGCTGAAGCTTATAAGGAAGCAGGACGAAGGTGCATGTGACTAATGTGCCTATGGAACTGGTACCTGCCTGTTTTAATTATTGCAGTGTGTTAAAATATTTAGCTATCTTGTTGTACAGAATGTGGACTACCAGGGTTTCCAACCATACAGTATACTGTGCAATTGTCCCTGCCTCTGTCCCTCCTGCAGTTTTTGATTCTCTTGAAAAGGTCCAGTTGCCAAAGTGAAACAAAAAACTTCCTCAACTCTGTCCTTGGCCCATCCTGAACCCTCTCAACCCTACCTAATCTCCATCCAACCCATTTGGCTTAGGCCTACCAGTCACGTCAGAGTAACTGTTGGGATTTATGCGCTACTATCAGGGATGTTTACTATTTAGAAAGTTGTTGAAAATTGCATGCTCTATCTGAATCATGAAACAAAAACGTTGGACTTCATGTTCCTTTAAAATGATCCCCGCAATGCTCAAGAAATAATACAAGATATTTTACTACCTATTACTCATAATTCCAAATATCTTGTAATGTTTGTTACTCTCTGTAGTATTACAACATAAGGAAGTAAGAGAAATCAATAAAGTGACAGAACACACTATAATACTATCACCAGAGGACAATTGATGGTGCAAAGTTTACAGTAAAAAGGCATTTGTATAAATAAATAAAAAGTATGTTAATCCATCAAAAGGCTTTACTAGAATAAAAGTTTCTTACACATTTTAAACAGATCTATAATCAAGCTGGAAATTCTCACTAGCCCTCAAACTAGTAAGACATTACAGCAGAAGTGAAATAAATAAGGCTTTTTTTAATATACATAGTAAACATGTTGAGACTGTAATAGAAAATACTCAATTATGCATAATAAAACAACTTTGCAATATACCTTTATTTTGCCTAATTTCCCTGTAATTTAGGCCTGAAATTTGTGGAATTTTCAGTACTGAAAAGTAAAAGAGCACATGGCAGACTTTATGATTCTAATTTGCAGTTTCTTATCTGACAATGACATTTGCAAGCCCAGAAGTCTCAAGACTTAAATGGACAGTATACACCAATTTGCATACAACTGCATGTAATAGACAATACTATAAAGAATAATATGCAGATACCGATCTAAATATCCAGTATAAAACCATTTAAAGACTTGCTTAGAAGGTCCCAGATTAGCTCGGTTTAAAAGGTTACTGGAACACCCACTGCAAGTGGAAAATATCAGACACTCCCCCTCCCCCTTCCTTTACACAAACAGAAGCAAGCCAGAATAGGTATAAGTCAGTATTCTCCTAAAACTTTGGGGCTTGGTTAGGAGTCTGAAAATCAGAGCAATGTTCATTAAAAAAAATAAGCAAAACTATACATTTAAAAAAAAATAAAAAAAAAAATATATGGGCTATATAAATGGATCATCTACAAAACATTTATGCAAAGAAAAATCTAGTGTATAATATCCCTTTAAGTCTAGATTGGTTCCTCCAAATAAGAAATGTGGTTGGCGGAGTGAAAAACAACTGAAGCAAAGAGTTAATATGTTCTAATAATATTCAGATTCTGCAGTTATGTTAATCTACTGAGAGAAAGCAGAACAATGTAATTACACAAGGTCTTGTCTATAATATATAGTCAGGCTAAAAAACTTCATGCCATAAATACAAAATGGAAAAATATTTTGCTAAACAGTCATGCTTTTTATTAATTAAAATAAGAGAATCCAAAATACACACTCAAGAGAGACAGTGAATAATTTTACTTTAATTTCTCTACAACTTCATGGATGTCCTTACTCTATATATCAGTTTTCTCTCTAACACAAAATGATCT